>NW_026895137.1:0-140041 GCF_033153095.1 Gastrolobium bilobum | reverse complement strand
GCAGCAGTCAATCTTCACACAGTACTTGGACAACCAATCCATCATGCTTCAGCTACATAATCAGCAATAAAAGAATGCGTGGCACCAGAATCAAACAAAAAACTAAGCATTTCATCACGAATAGAAATCATACCTCGCACCAAACTAGCTGACCTCTCAGCCTCTTGCTGAGTCACTGCATAAACCCGGGCAACTGGAGGTGGGAGAGGTAGAGATGGTTCCTCAACCACAATAGGAGTCGGAGTGGCCTGAATAGTAGAAACCTGTCCCCCAGCATGAGGTTGGCCACATTTGTAACACAATCTTTGCTCTTTTCTGCAAACCCCATCATTAACTTTACATAGAGAAGCAGGCTTAATATTTCCAGGCTTAGAATTTCCCGCCTTTTTGAACTTACCATCAGACTGTCTAACCTGCAACCCTTTTCCTTTAGAATTCCCAGAGGTGTTTTTAGGACCAGAATTAGGAGCAGATTGGTCCTTATTCTTCCTTCTGTAATATTCTTGAATATTTTTACACTTTTTAACAAGTGCAGCAAAAGTATCAAATGAGTCACCTGCAAGTTTTTCAGAGATGTTATCATGTAATCCTCTATGAAATTTAAAAATCAAGTCATCCTCTGTAGGTGGAGCTCTCTGGAAATGAGAGTATTTGGCCAGCTTATTGAATTTATTCAAGTATTCATCAACAGACATCTGACCCTGCTTTAGTTCTTCAAATTCACCCTTCTTCCTTATCCGGGCTTCAGCCGGAAAGTATTTCAGCAAGAATTGCCTTTCAAATAAAGGCCAGGTAATAGCATAACCCTGACATTCCAATGGCAGACGGGTATTTCTCCACCAATCAGCTGCATTATTCTGCAACATATAAGAAGCATACAACAATTTCTGCTGATCATCACACTCCATGACAGTAAAAATGCGATCCAATTCTTCTAACCACTGAATTGCAGCAATAGGATCAATGCCTCCTTTATAATTTGGTGGTGCATGTTTTCGGAAGGCATTAAGCATTCTTTCTCTTTGCTCTCTATTAGTGGCTGGCTGTGCCACACCACCCCTGTGACTAGATTCTTCATTCACATCATTATTTCCTTCACCCTTCACAACAATGGGATTTTGAGGAGGAGGAACAGGCTGTTGTGGTTGTGGCTCAGGCTGTGGCTGTGGTTGTGGCTATTGCAAAGGCTATGGCTGTGGACCTTGCCCACCCGCCCTCACCTCAACCAAGAGTAATCTCATCATTTCAATATTCGTCATTCTGCTTGCTGCCATCATTTCTTGATTGGCCAACCTATTAGCCTCTAACAGATCTTGATTTGCTTTCATCATCACTTCAAGCTCTCGCTGCCTAGCTGCAGCCATATTTTGTTGCATCTCAGTTAAGGCCATTATCATTGGATCTGGCTGTGAAGTATTTCCCCGCTGGTTTAGTCGGGGTCTTGCCAAATCTGCTAATGTTGGATCGGTCGGGTCAATAGGAGGATCAGAAGTCCTTCTTGGGCGAACCATAATTCTGCATATTTCACACAAAGGAATGAGTTAGCTACGCTCACACTCGGTGATCAGACATGCATATCATAGTATTCCAAGAAAAACTCAAGAATATAACAACCCGAACAATTCATGCAATATTTCACAGGCTCTTCTAGAGAAACTGCTCTGATACCATAAATGTAACATCCCCGTCTCGAGCCGGTTCAATTAACATACATATGATAAAACAGAAAACAGCGGAAGACTTAACTTCTGAAAATACGAGCTAACTTTTTCTTTTTCTTTTTAAATCTTACTCGGGGTAAACGAAAATCGGGCAGAGTTTCCTCTATAAATCGGACAACTGGGGATTTTCCAATCCCACTCAGAAGCATTTCCTGATAAACAGTTTATACAGCATAATAATCCAGAAGTACCAGTCATGCAGATACAATCAGATACCCATCCATGGGCGCATGCAAAATATGGCTCCGTGCCACTATCCTAATCAACATGCAATCCAATACGAAATCATAAACTGAATAATACATCATCATATGACGTGCCTGAATACCCAAATGTACATGCATCCAAGTGACAGACATGTACAAAACATATACAGGCCATATACAAAATAAAGGATCAATATCGTGATCCATCAAATGCGGAAATACTAAAAGACAACAAACACTCCAAAAGGTAGTAGCCTACAGCCACTCAAAATCCGATCTGTCAACTGCCTCAGCCATGTGTCGTATCCCTGCCTAGTGAGGACTCACCGGGAATCTGGGCACCTGAAAATATGTCCCCAAGAGGGGTGAGATTACAAATCTCAATAAGCTCCAGGTTTATAGAGAATTCTCCATACCCCTGGCTCACTCCTGCATGAAAGTCAGATACAGAGTATACAAATACAACATATAACAGATATTATAACAGAACAGATCATATATCCATATCATATCAGAGATGTGCGCCGTCATTCCCAAGGGAGGACCCCAAGCGGAAATCAACGCACGTGTTCCCGAGGGAGGACCCCAAAACGGAACCAGACATATCAGAGGCGTACACCATCAGTCCCGAGGGAGGACCCCAAAGCGGACATCCGGGTACTATACAATCAATGGCTAGAGATTGTTACAGAAATCACATTACAGAAGTCATATCAGAGCAAAACATATCATGTTATCAAATAACTCTATATGAATCCATCTATACAAAGCATCTAAATCACAGTCATACAGTCCAACCATAGTTCACTAACCATGGTGGAGCACTCAAGCAGGAAAAGACTCCTTAAACATAGAGCTTACCTCTTGAAGCTTTACCAATACGCTTACTTGTGGAACAAGTTACTTTTATCGCTTCAAGAGATTTCCGATCCTTCTCAATCCCTAGGCACACCTAGAGAATAATTTACAATGCATCAATAAAATGATGCAATACCATGATTATTTCATAAGCATACATTTTATCGCTTATTTTCCTTTCTTTATATTTTTGCCAATTCTATGCCAATACACAAGTCTAGACCTCTATACACCCGTTGGCGTTCTTTAATTAAATCAAGCATTTACTTAAGAATTTTTCACATAAATCATGCTATTTTTCTTTAAAAGTCGCGGGCATACCCTTAGGGACTCAAGGTATTTTTCAACCATTTGTCAAAGCATTTCACTTCTTAGCTCATCCATTGGTATATTAAAATGCAACACATTTTATTAGAATAAATTGTAACCAATATATATATACCCCTAAACATCCTATAGTTCGCAACATAGAGCAAGTATTTGTAGGATTTTTTCTAACTTTGGCATTTCCACCAATTAATCCATTTACACTACATTCCAACATATTTTACCTTTTCAAACATACAATAAAAATTTGCATGATGAACCCTATATAAGCCATGAAGGCCGAAACCTAGGGGAAAAGTGCACTAGGGCTTTTCAATTTTTTTATCACAAATTAATGCTTACTAAACACTATCATTCCTAACCAACAACAATCCATCATAATTTTCACCTTCTAACATCAAATATTTCCCACTCAAAACATGCTCCAAATTTTCAAAACATAGATCACAAAATAATACCATAGAAATAGAGGTTTCTTACCTCTAATCACTTGTACAAAGCCTAGAGAATAACCTCCAAGCAAAGCTCCATCAAAAACCCACTTTTTCTCCTCCTATGAATAGTAATCCAAAAATAAGAGGAGGAATAACTCTTCACACACTCAACTATAGCTCAAATGGATAGGTGCAATGGATTCCTTGAGTGGTTCCTAATCAATTTCAAGTGGTGGGTCATAAGATTTGGTTGAGAATTCAAGAAGAAATCAACAAAACAAGCAAAACCCTAACCCCCCCTTTTCCATGGCTGAAGCTCGGCCCTTCAAGAGAGAGAAGAAGAAATTTTTGCAATGAATAGTGATTCATTTAAGTGGCCAAGCTATTTAGGCACATGTGGCCCTTTTGTCGGATGTTTTTCTATCGCGTATTTCACTTAAATTTACCCGAAACTTAACTTAAAGCTACAGATATATTTTTATTTTTCTAAAGTTATTTAAATTAATTTTTATTTCCTACGGAACAATATTCATAATTCACAGTATGGTTTTTGCACCGTTTTTAACGAAATGCACTGTGAACCACTAATTGTACTTTATTTAATTCTGAAACTTAACACTTATAAACTTATCATTTTCTTGGGCCTATATTGACTTGCTTGGCATATATTGGACTTTCCTATTCTTATTTCATCAATTATTTGTTTCTGGACTCTACCGGTTGCTTACACAGCAGTACAAAATACCCGGTAAAAACACTATTCACGAGATTTTCATGGAAAGTGCTAGACTATACAATTTTTCATTCTGAACTCATATTTGTCGTCAGAATTATCAAATTATGTCTCTAAAATTATTTTGCTCTTTTTAAGCTCTACCGGTTAATTCACAAAACTGTAAATTCTCCGGCAGAACGCACTGTTCATAACATAGTCATGATTACAGTCAAAATACTCGAAATCACTCACTAAATCTAATTATGGCATTTAAATCCTTAAATTAAATCTCTAATTAAGATTTACCCTATAGGGTCATTATATAATACGTCGGGTGCACACAGGGTGTTACAGCTATATTATTTCATTATTGCAACTAAATACAATTTAAAAGTCCAATCTTAATGGTTTCAAACAAGGTGTTCGCTGCTCATGTTTATGGCCACATACCTGATTTTCATGACCATTGTTGCGACCCTTCATTTGTTGAGGAAACGAAGGTAAACTAATTTTTCAGTAGTGAATTTGTTCACATAAGCATTCCTAAGAACAAATATATCACTAATTCATTGATTTCAAAAATTTTCTTAAGGAATACCCAAACAACTTCCTCTATTTAATGAATTTCATTTATCATCAAAACTCAACCCCAATATACTACCAGTTACATCAAGGGTTACACAAAAGCCAAAATACTTGGTCTAAAAAAGTAGACAACCAGTTGAATAGGAGAACACCATTATAATATTTAGTGCACTATGTTCTCGCGAGAGAACTTAGTGCACTGGCCGGTCCAGTCACTTAATTTTCATTTTTCCCATATATATATGGAAAAATTAAAAATTCAGTCACTGGACCGTCCAGCGCACTAAGTTCTCCCGCGAGAACTTAGTGCAATAAATATTACAATGGTGTTCTTCAATGTTCTCCCGGAAGAACATAGTGCACTGGACCGATTTTTACATCCAGTCACTGTACACTCACTAAACCCTATATATATATATATATATATATATATATATATATATATATGGGGTAAACATTTCTACAACCACTTTAGATAAGGTTATCTACAGCTACCCAAAAACTACGTCGTTTTGATTAATGAAGAGTGTTTCTGTAATTTTAAGTGAATTAATGAAGGGTGTTTTCGTAATTTTATTTATTTTTTATTATATACATTTTACTGAAACACCTTTCATTAATTCACCTAAAATTACAGAAACACCCTTAATTAATCAAAACGACGTAATTTTTGGGGTAACTGTAGATAACCTTATCTAAAGTGGCTGTAGAAATAAATTTTTGTTCTCTTTCTCTCTCTCTCTCTCTCTCTCTCTCTATATATATATATATATATATATATATATATATATATATATATATATATATATATATAGGGGTAGGATATTCTTACACCGGTGTAAGAGTTAGAAGTCTTACACTCAATCTTAACCATTGATCCACTTGTATCCAATGACTCACTTTACTAAAAAATTTGAACCCTTAGATATAAGTGGGATCAACAGATAAGATTGAGAATGTAACTTACACTAGTGTAAAATGATCCTGACTCATATATATATATATATATATATATATATATATATATATATATATATGAGTAGTTCTAGCAAATGCACTTGAAGACTAAGAAAAATAAGGAAACTTCAGACTGTCTTAATTATTGAAAAGAGCAACGACAACTTTCTCAACCACTCTAGTCTCAAAAAACCCTCTCTTATATTGAATGGTACCTCAAGAACTAAATTGGAGTAAAATTTGGTGGCTTCTCAAGTACCAGAGCACTGAGCACACACAAAAAGTTAACGTTGACGAAGGAGATGAAACAGTAACTTGATTGGCTAATGGTATGATGGCAACAGAGAAAGGGATATGGACGAGAGAAGGAGATGGAAAAAAAATTAATGTTAAGGATGGAGAGAAAAAAAAAATGGAGGAACTCACGTGACTATTAAACCAAATAAATTGTGACCTTTAGATTTAAAATAAATGTAGAGTTAAGATAAGGAATAAGATTTTAAATCCTACTATAGAGTTAAAACATCTCTCCCCTATAAAGAAATTTGTTTGGGGCATCTAAATATCACGAATTTGAACCTGTAAGAAAAGCAAATAAAAGGAAATGCCCCCTTAGTATTCCGATAAATAATTAGTGCTATACACAAAGAGTTGGAAAAACCTCATAAAAATAAAAAATAACTTTTGAAATTTTTGCGGTATTCCACCAATAACTGTACCAAATTTAGCCACCAAAGAAAACCAAAGGGGAAGAAAAGTAACGGATGCAAGGATTAACGTTTTATTGGCCCATTGAAATTGTGAGCCCTCCATGATTAACTTGTCTTAAGCGGGCCAAATTAGTTGTTTTACTCACCCAAATTAATAACTATAGAACCTTCACATCTATATGATTAACAAATTATGTAGACCAAGGCAATCGACAATTTATACAAGAGCTTAATTTTGACACTAGTGTAAAGTTTTTTTTTTTATATATCATCACTCAATCCTTTATTATTACATTACTATTTAATCATACATGATTGAGTGATAGCAGTGCATCAAAATCAAATCTTTAATCCCAAATTATTTTACATTAAATAATTAGATAAATTTACGTGTTATATAACTTTATATTCAAAGTAATAATATAAAGTATTCATTGACTGAGTTGTATGAACATTAAACCTTTAAAAAAGAAATTCAAAACTAAAATAAAAAAGAAAGTCGAGTCTTATGCTAGTCTCCCACAAAAATTCCAATTCAATAGTGGATCAAGCTTGGGAGAGTTGCCAAACGTTCATAGGTGAAATGTCATTGGTATCACCATTTAAGAGTCGCTTTGCGATGATAACATTGGTTGCATCACTAGGATGATAAGTATCCCAGAAAACGTACTTAGATCTATCCTCACAAACTTCTGAATTACGATTGCATGGGATCAAGCCTCCAAATCGACCAGCCAGGTGACAGCATGCTGAATTAGGATTCTCGAAACCTGTGGCACAATAAAATGGTTGGTTCTTATTCATAAAGGACCATGCAAATTTAGATACTTCAAATAAAAAACTTGGGACATCGAAAACAGTGACACACCATATGCATTGTAATTCAGTAGGATATCTTCGACAATGTGGTAAACATCTGCATAAACAAATAAAGACCCTTCTAGGTTTGTTCTCAGCTCTTCAATAAGGCTCTTCAATTGGGTGTTGAATAATTTAGCTAGCTGATCGGGGAAAGTGACACAGTCATCTCCAGCATCAGGGTTAAAATCCCTCATATAGGGTATACACCCTATAGGCCCTACATTTGCCACAAAAATTTTTCTGGCTCCTAGACTGAATAGCCGCTGCAGATAGTAAATAACATAACATGTGCGTGATATCAACTAAGAAAATGGAAACATTTTAGAAACAAGCTTTCTAGGTTCTTAGCAAAATTACCATAAGCTGTAGTCTGAGCCTTGATATCATGATGGCCACAAATGATTCTGGAGATACCAACTCTCTCTCCGGAGTTGAGATTATAGGTGTCAAATAGTTATCAAGGAAATCATTTGAGCCAAATGCTACTGAGAAAAGGGCCTTTTTAAACAAATTGAGAGTTGCAGGGACACCAATTATTGAGATAATTTCTTCCCTGGTATTTGCAAAGTTATCAATCTGTGCATCAAAGTTGATTCGACCACCCTATTAATCACATGAAGAATCTACCATTTATTATTCAGTATTTAAGTAGTATAAAGACTAAATTATGTGCAACTCATTCTCTAATGAAATATAAATAAAAAGAAAATAAACTTATGACTCCTGAAACATGACAAATAAAAGGAGAAAGGATAAGGCTGTTTGGTATGGTTGATACTTGATACTAAATCTACCAATGGAATGATACTGAGAAATCAGTTCAAAATTGAAATTTGAAGTACTTTAAATGCGCCCAATAATTGGACTTAGAACTAAACCAAATATTAGTTGAAGCAAAAACTTACAAAAATTTCGCCAGAGTTATTTAGAATTCCACCTGCACCAGAGGCATAATTGACACCCCTTAGAACCGTGGATCCAGCAGTAGTGGGAGATAAGTAAGGAGGAGTAAAGCAAAGTCCTAGTTGCTGCTCTGGTAGTACACAATGTTCAAAGAGAAATAGTAATTGATAATTCAAAAAAAGAAGAAGATATAACCTAAGACAAACTTGGTAACTCTCACCTATAATATCAATTATTGTTCTTCCATTAGTGAAACGGCCTGTGGGCATTCCAAAATCAATTCCATAAGGGTCATAATTTGCTTTGGCCAGTGAAACAATGTAGTTGTTGTTCCCCACATCGATCAGGGAATCTCCAAAAACAAAAGATGCTGGAATAACATTTGAAAAGCCAATCCTGAACAAGAGTAAGACCATAAAAACTCGAAACATAGTTCCAAGAATGACTCTTCTGTTCAAATAAATGCCCATCATAAAAGGACAACAAAGAAAATGAATTAGATGAACTTTTCAAGCAGAACCTCTGTTTTGTTCTGCTTCTCCCCTTAATGGATGTGTCACGGAATGAATATAATAATTGCAAAAGATCAAGGAAGAAAAGAAAGTACAAATAATTGCCTCAAACTGTTACTCTTGTTGATGTATATATTGGACCCATACGGAAATTTTATAATATTGATTGCAAGTTGTATGAACCGTGTGAAGAATGAGCTTAATTGTTTACCTACGAGGGAAACGAGTGAGTCAATAAATTAACAAGAGATGGCAGTGTAGTAATAAAATTTATTATAACTATGCATATTTTCTTCATAATTTTAATTTTTTATCTTTTAATATATATATATATATATATATATATATATATATATTTTAGATTCTACTTAAATTTATTATATATGCATTTCTTATAAGGGATAAGATCCGTTTACAAATCTTTTTTTGTAAATTACACTAAGTACGACCGGTCGTACACTGCATGATTAAAGTATGACCGGTCGTACTCAGTGTAGTTTGTAAGAGTTTGTAAACAAAAAAGTTTGTAAATATAACATGTCTCTTCTTATAAATTTAAATATTTTTACCTCGCGCGGCTAAAATTAGAGTAAGATTGAGTATCACATGTTTACGGTTACAGCTATGCTATTATACTCAAATTGACTATGTCCATTGTCACCGATTCAATCAACAGATTCAATCAACAGATTCAGAGAAGGAAAATAAGGACAAATAGATTTTTTTATGAAATGAATTGACTATTTGATAAATAATTGTTTCTATTATTTTATTTTAATCAAACAACTACATTGTATTTATCTGAATTTTGTCCAAATTCCGATTATCTTCTGGCTGTAAGCACTACTTCTCGAGAGTTTTGGGTTACCATCCCGTGTGGTTTGTTATTCATGAACTTGCGTTTTCCACGCGTGCATGTTTTTTGTTGTGCCATGAAATTAAAATTACTATTGTCAGATAGAAAATATTTAGCGGAACCGATGTAATATATGGTTTTGGAAAACACAACTAACTACCTTTCTCTTAGATGCTAACAGAGAGGATCCTGCAAAACGCAATTAATTAAAAAATTCTAAATATTTTTATTGTTCAGAGGATTTTGGAAAACACAAAGTGGTAACGTTAAAACTAATCCCTTGTTGCATGCAACCACATAAGGAACTTTTGGACGCCCTCCAATATAGAGAGGACATTGTAACCACTCTTGTATTAAACATTCAATTTTACCTTCCTAACATCTTAACTCCAAAAATAAAGAAAGTCCTTTGCACTTAAGAACCTCCAATTTTCCCATACTTGTGCCTCACAAAAACCAAGGATTCTCACATGGCTTCTTTGTCGCTTTCATCTTTGCATGCTTCAACATTCCTCTTGGCAATTCTCATTTTCATCTTGTTTTGCATGCCATATTGTGTTCTTGGCTATGATGCACAAACGGTCATAGACTCTCCTATGTTAACAGAGAAGTTAGGAATTAATCGCACTATCAAAGTAGATATCAACGGCAATGGGGAATTCAAATCTGTCCAAGCTGCCATCGATTCCATTCCTGAAGGAAATTCTAATTGGGTCATCGTTCATGTTAGGAAAGGAGTATATAGGTACAAAGTTATTATTATTATCTTCTTCTTTTTTCTTTAATCATACTTGGTAGCTAGTAATTATTACATGAGAAGCTTAACTTGCTAATTATTCAATTTTCATTTTGATCATGCGAAGGGAAAAAGTGCACATACCAAAGACTAAGCCTTATATATTCTTGAGAGGGAATGGAAGAGGAAAAACTGCTATAGTTTGGTCTGAAAGCTCTTCTGACAACATAGCTTCTGCTACCTTCAAAGTCGAAGCCCATGACTTCTTTGCCTTTGGAATTAGCTTCAAGGTCAAATCTGTCTCTCTCTATATATATACTTAAAAACTTTGCAACCCTGAATCTACCTATTCATATGATCTTTATTATGATTTTAAAAAATTTCCTCTTATAACGATGGGTTAAAATTTGTACAAAGTTGTTGTAACGATTCATTTTCTTTGATCAAAAGAAGTAAAGTTTTAAACTTATTTTCCTGTTCTTGCATTGTAGAATGAGGCACCCACAGGGGTTGCCTATACCTCGCAGAATCAATCAGTGGCAGCATTTGTGGCAGCAGACAAAGTTGCATTTTACCATTGTGCATTTTACAGTACTCATAACACTCTCTTTGATTACAAAGGAAGACATTACTATGAGTCTTGTTATATTCAAGGCTCAATTGATTTCATATTTGGCCGTGGCAGATCCATCTTCCATGTAAGTTAGCTTTGTCTAATTTATATCCCTTTTAATTTCCTAATATTGATTATTGACTAAACAAAGCAACAATAACTATGAATCATGTCCATTTCAATGCAGGGCTGTGAGATATTTGTGATTGATGACAAAAGGATAACAATTCATGGGTCAGTCACAGCTCAAAACAGGGAAAGCGAACCTGAGATTAGTGGGTTTATCTTTATCAAAGGCAAGGTTTATGGCATTGGAGGGGTGTACCTAGGAAGGGCCAAGGGTCCTTATTCTAGGGTCATTTTTGCTAAGACATACCTATCAAAGACCATTGTCCCAGAGGGGTGGACCAATTGGAGCTATGAGGGTAGCACAGTGTAAGAAAATCATCAATTCTACTCCTCCTAGTAAAAAATTAGTATTATGTTGAATAGAATATTAGCCATTAATTTTGGTTATTTGATAATGCAGAAATCTATTCCACGCGGAATACAAGTGCCATGGACCTGGAGCCACTACAGAGGGACGTGCTCCTTGGTCAAAGCAACTAACTGATGAACAAGTTGCACCATTTTTATCTGTTGATTACATTGATGGCAAGAATTGGTTGCCAGTTTGGCAATAATCAAGTTCGCACATGCTCTACTATGGAAAATGATGATATTCATATCAAATATAATCTTAAATACGCAGTTGGATTGTTTGTTAAGCAAAAGCATTCACTATTATGTACCCACTTTGTTTTGCTCTTTCTAGTACTTCAGATTTATGCCTAGTATTTAGATAGATTCCAAGTTGTTGAAGAATTGTTATAGGAGTATGTACGCTATGTACCTGTCTTCTTTGGCTTGTTAATATTAAGCAAGTTGATTTGTATTAAAAGAGAAACATGCCACTTTAAGGTGTGTGCTGCTTATCATTATAGATTGCTTTAATTTATCAAGTGTTGCCAAGTTAATGATGTTGGTCGTGGCTCGTTTTCGTGTAAATAAAGTAAGCCAAAACTAGCAGTGCTAGCTCCATGTTGACAAAAGGAAAATAGTAACAGTAATAACAAGCACAAGGATTAGATCATGACAAAAAAAATAAGGTCACCAATGCGGAAAAAAATTTGGTGCTCCAGTCGGTGCTGAGTGACACTTCTACAAAAGTTTATTTTTTATTTTTCCTCTCTCCGAATAAATCTTAGGTGCATCTGTTGCACCTAGATTTAGTGCATCATACCAATGGAAGTATTACATATCAGAGGATAGAGAAAGAATTTGACAGAAAAAAAAAATTTTAACTGACATGTAATGTTTCTATTAATGTGATGCATTGAATCTTTGGTGCAGCGGACCAAAGATTTATTTCCTCTCTCCTCTCTCTTCAATAATTGTCTCATTCTAATTTATTTGAACCACTGAATATAATACAGACTTAATATAAAAAAATAAAAGAAATCTATTACAAAGATTAAGATCACCTCATTTGACTCTTATTTTACGTATTTTCTTATTGTTAAACTCATATATAATTGAATCTGTGTTAAAACTGAAACCAATTTCTTTTTTAATGTATGTAATCAAAGAATCATCAAGAAATTGGTCTTCTATTTTATTTCGAAGCTTGTTCTTGATTTTATTCTACGCATACGGATCCTGACTTTTTTTTTTTCTTTTTAAATGTTAGAATCCACATGTGTAAATATGTTTGCTACAAAAAAATTCATATGTTATTGCTGCAGAAGAGGCGAACCCATAAACAAATCATGTTGTAACATCCCGAGCTCTGACAAGGGTGGGGAGTGAACGCCGGTGCAAAGAGGCACAGACAAGGAGCGGCTCCTGACAGGCTTCCAGCGTGGGGTTACATGCATGATTGAATCGAATTGACACCCGAAAGAGAGGGATTTCAAAGACTGTGCAGGTATGAGATTGCACAGTTTGGGATAGCTTATAAGAATTAATTGGTACTACCTATGCTAATAAGATGCATCTGTTTTTCGGTGGTCCGGATCGGAAGAACTCCACCTCCTGGGAAGTTTTCCCGAGAAGTGTGCGAGTGAGGAAAAAACACACTGAAAAGTCTCGTGTTAATATGTGGGGATAGTCATTGATTCTTGAAGCGGCCGGGCGTTACACATGTTATCCATTATCAATAAATTAGATAGCCACAAAGTTATATATGTCCTTTCATTCTTTTTATAGCTAAAATTGTTGGAAATTTAAAGAGATTAAAAATAATTTAGAAGAACATACTACAATTATTTAATCTCACAATCACATGTTTGGTAGGAGGTGAAAAAAAAATTTCCTAGAAAAATGGGGTTGGAAAATTATTTGCCTATGCTTAGTAGGATTGAAGTAAAAATATGGCCGAGAAATTTTTTTTCCCATCATTTGCTTTTCTATGTAAAATAGTTTGGGAAGATTATTATTGAAGGGATGAAATTGTTTTTTTTCCCATGTGGTGGAAAAATTAACACACAATATCATTAAAATTAACTCAACATTCTCGAAATTTTTTTGAAGAGTGTTTCAAGATTGAGTCTCACGCCCCCCTTCAATGAAAATGCTTGTGCTTCCTCTTCAGTTGTCTTCTCTTGCAATTGCAGGGTGAACAATTTTCAGAAGTTTGATTTGAGCCGTTGAGGTTTTTTGCTTCCTCTTCACGCTTACGCATGTCAGTAATTCACCCACTCACACACATTTTATAATATTATTAAAATACCATTTATATATATATATAATTTTTTCCCATCAAATTTTAAGGGGGGAGGGGACCCACCTAGCCCTCCTCTAGTTCTGCCTTTGGACCTTAATGTGCTATGCATATATATATAGACGACTTGGGTGATCATCCTTGAATCTAACTTGTATCTATTTTGGGATTATAAATGTGAGGACTTAGGTGGTGTTGCTATAGCTTAAAATGGTAATGGAAATTATAATTAATTAAACCAAAATAAAATAAATTAAAATAATTATGAAACTACCTTGAAAAAGTAAATTACAGGTCATAGAAGAGCATATGGCATAGAAATTATTGTTAGGAACTTAAGTATGAGTGATAAAATCCTACATTGGGAAAGAAGGGATTAAGTAACTCAATGACTTAAAGTTTTGGATTGAGATATGAGGTAACACCTTTGTTTTGGATTTGTGACTTCTTTGACTATTAATACTAAACAATTCTTACATTCTTTAAAGAACTTCTTGCCGAAGAAGATTGTGAATGTAATTAAAGTTTAGGAAACTATGCTTAAAATAAATAGTTAACATCCTCTTAGATTGAGTGAGACAGAACTCTGCAAGTCATGTACATCAATGCCCACATATACGACAGACGATTTCGGGGCAAGTGGGTGATGACTAATGATTTATGTTCATCTCCTACCATGCTTCGTAATTAGAGTATTAAAATTCACATGTTTCCTGTTCTCTCAGTCATCAACAATTTTTATAACCAATACCCTTATAAAATACTGTGAAATCAATTTATCTTTGTAGAACATTGTAGTTTATCAAATCTCAGTTTTAGGGAACAAATAATCATGAGATGGTGAATAGGAGGCACATGTGACATTTCCTTGCAGCAGAGGTACCCTGCACAGCACTAAACACTACATATATCAAAAAAATAAATTCCTTTGATCAATACAAAATGTAGAGTCATATCCAAAATTCCCCTTAAAAACATATATATCAGCAGAAGAATCAGGTCAAATATTGAAAGAGTTGGCGAATATTCATTGGAAAAATATCATTGTGATCACCATCTAACAGGCGCTTAGCGATGATAACATTTGTTGCATCAGTAGGATGCCAAGGGTCCCAGAACACATATTTGGATCTGTCCCAACAAACTGTTGATGTAGGACTACATGGAAACGAACCTCCAAAGCGCCCAGCCATGTAACAGCAAGAGGAAGAAGGGTTCTCAAAACCTGCCACATTAAAATAAAAAATCAATTAATTCAAAAACAACATGCAAATTTAAGTTGCTAAGAGATTAATTGCCATATGAGACACACACACGCCATATACTATGTAATTATTGAGTATATCTTCTAAAATGTGATAGACATCTGCATAAACAAAAATTGAACCCTTCAGAATTGAGCTAAGCTCTGCAATCAAACCCTTCAACTGGTTGTTAAATAACTCTGCTAGCTGATTAGGGAAAGTGACACAGCTATCCCCTGAAGCTGGGTTTGTATCCCGTTGCTGTGGTTATACACCCAATAGGCCCCACATTAGTCACAATAATTTTTCTGGCACCCAAATTGAATAGCCTCTACAGATATTAATATTAATATTAATAGACATTAGTAACACCAAAATTTATAGAAACATTCAGAAACAAAGTCTCCAAGTTCCGAGAAATATTACAGTAAGTTGTTCTCTTAGCCTTGATATTAAGTTGAGAAAGAGATCTGGAGATGACAATTTCTGCTCATAAATTGAGACTGTTGGTGCTAAATAGTTATTAATGAAATCATTCGAACCTATTATTACTGAAAACATTGCCCTTTTGAATAAACTAAGAGCCGCAGGAGCACCAATGGTGGATATGATGTCTTGCCTGGTGTTTGCAAAATTATCTATCTGTGCATCGAAGTTGATTCTATCACCCTATAAAGTAAACCATTTGAACGCGTGTTACTATTTTCCTTCAAGTTTAACCAATAGTTTGAGCTTAAATAACAACTATTGAAGCAGAAACTTACACAGATATTTCCAGTGAGATTGAGGATTCCACCTCCACCAGAGGCATAATTAAAACCCTTCAGAACCACTGGTCCAATTCTAGTGGGTGCCAAGTAAGGTTGGGTTAAACCAATAGTACCTGGTGGTTGCAAGATATAGTCACTACTCATTAGACAAAATAAAATCCAAAAAACACATAAGTGAAATAAGAAGAAAAAGAAAAAAAGTTAATCTTGCCAATAATGTCAACAAGGTTCTTCCCATTTGTGAACCTCCCTGTTGAACTTCCAAAATCAATACCAAAGGGTGGGAAATTAGCTTTTGAGAGGGTAACAATGTAATTGTTGTTCCCCACATCAACAAGTGAATCTCCAAAGACAAAATTTGCAGGTGGTTTGTAACATCTCCGTCTCGAGCCGGTTCAATTAACATGCATATGATACAAACAGAAACAGCGGAAGACTTAACTTACAAAAATACGAGCTAACTTTTTAAATATAACATCCCCGTCTCGAGCCGGTTCAATTAACATGCATATGATACAAACAGAAACAACGGAAGACTTAACTTACGAAAATACGAGCTAACTTTTTCTTTTTATATTTTAATTCTTACTCGGCGGAGACGAAAATCGGACAGAGTAACCTCTATAATTCGGACAACTGGGGATTTTTCAATCCCACTCACAAGAGTTCCTGATAGACAGATTATACAGCAGATACATTCAGAAGTACCAGACATCCAAATATAATCATAAACCCATCCATGGCCACATGCATAGTTTGGCTCCATGCCACTAATCTAACAGCATGCAATCCAATACGTAAAACATAACTGAATACTACATAGTCATATCCACATGCCTGAATACACAAATGTACATGCATCAAACTGAAGGACATGTACAAGACATATACATGCCATATACAAAGTAAGGGATCCAACATCATGATCCATCAAATGCAGAAATACTAAATAACATAAATGCACTCCAAAAGGTTAGTAGCCTACAGCTACTCAAAAACTGATCTGTCGCAACGCCTCAACCACGGGTCGCGTCCCTGCCTAATGAGGACTCACCGGGAATCTGGGCACCTGAAATGATGTCCCCAAAGAGGGGTGAGATAACAATCTCAATAAGCTCCAGGTTTATAGAGAATTCTCCATACCCCTGGCTCGCTCTTGCATGAAAGTCAGATACAGAGTATACAATGCACACATAACAGATATCATAACAGAACAAAGCATATATTCATATCATATCAGAGGCGTGCGCCGTCATTCCCAAGCGGAAATCAACGCACGTGTTTTCAAGGGAGGACCCCAAGAGGAACCAGAACATGTCAGAGGTGTACATCGTCAATCTCAGGAAAATCCCAAGAAGACATCAGTGTACCATACATCAATACAGAAATCATATCAGAACAAGTCATATCATGTTATCAAATAACTCTATATGAATGCATCTATACAAAGTATCAAAATAACAGTCATAAAGTCCAACCATAGTTCACTAACCATGGTGGAGCACTCAAGCAGGAAAAGACTCCTTAAACATAGAGCTTACCTCTTGAAGCTTTTTCAATCCGCTTACTTGTGGCACAAGTTACTTATACCGCTTCAACAGGATTCAGACCCTTTTCAGTCCCTAGGCACACCTAGAGAAAGAATCCAAAATACAAATCAATAAAATTTTATCATGCCTAGATTTTACATAAGGCATACATTCTATCGCTTATTTTCGTTTCTTTACATTTTTGTCAATCCTATGCCAATACACAAGTGTAGACCATTTTATACTCGTTAGCGTTCTTTAATTTAATCAAATGTTCACTGGAGCATTTTCCACATAATTCATGCCATTTTCTTTAAAAGGCCGTGGACCTACACTTAGGAAATCAAGATATTTTTCCATAATTTCTTTTTAAACCATTTCACTTCATAATCTTATTAATTTCATGTATTGAAAACTCAATACCTTAACAAAATAAAACATAATCTAGTCATCCTTAATTTACCCTAGAAGGCCGAAATCCATAAAGGAGAAGCCAAGGGTTTCTTTTTTTTTCATCTATTTTCTTCACTTACAAAATAACTCACATATACCTAGGCCTATACAGGTATATTGTCACAAGGTATTCAACTAATTTTTTTGAACATAAACACCCCTCCAAAGCCCGTTATGGCCGAACTCATAAGGGCATATTTCATAAGATTTTTCCCCACTTAAGCATCCTTACTAGTTCATCATTTTTCCACTTATTACAACACCTCACCCTTCCAAATATACGAATTAAATTTTTTTGCACATCATCCCCTCCACACCCTCTCATGGCCGAAACATAAAGGGACACAACACAAGGGAATTTTTTTTCATTTAACACATGTAAAAATGCTTATTTCACATGCTTATATACTAAACATAAAAAATCCATCATCAATTTACCTTTAAACTAATTTATTTCCCACCCAACACATGCTCATAATTTTTATGACTCAAATCATCAAAATGAAACCATGGAAATAGAGGTTCCTTACCTCTAAACACTTGTACAAAGCCTAGAGAGCAACCTCCAAGCAAAGCTTCATCCACTACTCATTTTTTTTCCTTTGGTGAATAGTAACTCGAAAATGGGGGAGGAAGAACTCCTCACACACTCAACTATCGCTCAAATTGATCGGTGGAATGAACTCATTGGGTGGTTTACAATCGATTTCATGTAGTGGGCTTTGTGATTTGGTGGAAGATTCAGTGAGAATCAAAGGAAAGAAGAACCACTCCCTAACCCCCTTTTTCTCCAAGTGTAGCTCGGGTTCTTGAGGGAGGAGAGGAGAGAGAACTGATTTGAATAGTGCTCATTTAAGCCACTTAAAGTTTTAAGCACATGTAGCCTTTTTTCCCGGTTGTTTTTCTATCGCGTATTTTAACTTAAACTGGCCCGGAACTAACTTAAAGCTACAAACATATTTTTATTTTTCTGAACACATTTACATTAATTTTTATTTCCTAAGGAACAATATTCATAATTCACAGTATGGTTTCTGCACTGTTTTTGACGAAATGCACTGTGAATCATTAACTGTACATAGTTTGCTTACGAAACTTAAAACTTATATACTTATCATATTTGGGCCTATATTGACTTGTTTGGCATATATCGAACTTTCTTATTCTTATTTCATCAATTATTTATTTTTGGACTCTACCGATTGCTTAACAGCAGTACAAAATACCCGGTAAAAATCACTATTCACGTGATTTTCACAGAAAGTGTCAGACTATACAATTTTTCGTTCTGAACTCATATTTGGCATCAGAATTGCCAAATTATGTCTCTAAAATCATTTTACTCATTTTAGCTCTACCGGTTAATTCACAAGACTGCAAATTCTTCGGCAGAACGCACTGTTCATAACTTAGTCATGATTACAGTCAAAAAATCACTCACTGAATCTAATTTTGGCATTTAAATCCTTAAATTAAACCTCTAATTAAGATTTACCATTAAAGATCATTATATGGTTCATCTGAATTTGAAATACTAGACAAGGCCAAAACTATAAAATCTCGAAACACAATCTCAACAATGACTGCTCTATTCAACTCTATACCCATTAGAAAATATGCAAGAACAAATAATCAATATAAAAAGTTTTCAAGCAGGGTCCTTTGTTTTTGCTCTGTATCGTACTACACAACAAGCTATATAGGTAGGGTTGGCAAAACGGGCCAACCCGGCTCGACCCGGCCCAACCCGCATTCAGCCCGAAAAAAATGGGTCGGGTCGGGTTGGCTCGAAAAAAAAACGAGCTAGAAAATCCAACCCGGCTCGACCCGAGCCGGGTTAGGGTTGGCTCGCGGGTTGGCTCGATAATCAGCTCGCGGGTTGGCTCGTAAAAAAGCTCACGGGTTGGCTCAAAAAAAGCTCGCGAGTTAGCTCGAAATGATGCTAGTGGGTTGGCTCGCGGGTTGGTTAGCTCAAAATATTGGCTAGCGGGTTGGCTCAAAAAATTTAATTTTTGTGGTTTGTTTTCCTGTATAAAATTATTGTATTTTGCAGTCCAACTACAAGTAGAGTAGTTTACAAAATCCAAAAACATTAAATGAAACACAAACCACTCCACGAATCACAAGAGTCATTTATCATGATTTTTTGAATTACTCTAACTCACGATAACCATAAAACGTATGTAAAGCCAAAAAATAAAAAATAAAAGAAGTCCATCAGTGGAGAATCCATCAGTAAAGTCCATTGTAAAAAAAAAAAAAGAAAAAAAAAAAAAGAAAAAAGAAAAGAGTAACCCGCGAGCTGGCTCGTTTGAGCTCGGGTTGGCTCGGGTCGGGCTAAATCGAGCTGGCAGCTCATTTTTGCCAACCCAACCCGGCTCGTTTTGTGCGGGTTACGAGCCAACCCGACGGGTTGGCTCATTTTTGCCATCCCTATCTATAGGGTGCAGCACAAGACCATAAGAGAACGATTGCTATTTGCTAATGCTAATGATCGTTAATATATAACTAAGAAGTTGTTCTATAATGAAACAGAAAAGCCTTTAGAATCAAGGGATGGAGTGAGCCAACATTAATTGCTATTCATAATGAGCAACTAACTGCGAAAAAGTAATTTTTTCCCTTAAAAATAAGTATCTAAATTTTTTTAAGATAATTAAATATTAAAAAATAAAACTAATACAACAACAAAATATTTATAGAAAACGAGATAAACCAATATAAAAGCAATAATAATAAAGGAAAATAAATTATAAATAGAATAAATAAATAAATTAAAACAAAAAAAATTAATATTTTGTTTAGGGAAAAAAGAGAAAAAGGAAAAGTTAGTAGCACTAATTCTATCCCTGGATAATAACAAGAGTTTTCCTCTACTTTAACATGCTCATTGCCACAATACTCATTTTATGCTTATATTGTTTCTGTGCTAGCCAACGTTAATCTCTCTATGGCATCCAAGCCTTAATATTGTTCTATAAATATTTTCACTTAACCAAACAGAAATTTTAGATTATAAAAAAAAAACCCCAATGCATTGAATCATTCCATGTTTATATTCTAATTAATGTTTTTTTATATATAAAATTGATGTCAAATATATAAATGTATAATATTCAGGAATTCATAAAAAACTAATACTTAGAAAAAATAATTTTTGTGTTTTTTTTATCACAATTAAAAAATTTAGTTCAGAAAAATATCAAAAAACTATATTATATAAACATTTAAAAAATAAAAATAAAATAAACTTACTCAAAGAGCACCCTACTTATTTTACTGTGTATGTGAAAGTTTCTATGACACCATGGAATCCGTGGATGGCTTAACTTGATAATATTTTAGAAGCCTTACTATATTATCGACAAAATGCAGAATGTTGTGCAGAATTCAAAACCAACTGGTTTTTACCTCTCCGCAATTAAATGCACTTCAGCTAAAAGAGTAAGAAACGACTTGGTACTTGACAGGGACTTTCCCATTTGGTAATTTCAGAAGTGCTTTAAATATGAGATAACCAACTTGCCAATCCTTTTCAATATTTTTTAATGATCCACAGCATATGAAACTATGAAGGAATAACAGAGTTGTTCAGTAGTAAAAGGTTTTCCAGAATTAATTGCAGCTATCAGAAGTAAGGAATGACCGAATAGGATGCGTACAGCATCATAGCTGTTGAACATTGTCTAACAGGAACATCATGTGCATAACCGCCTAAACACCAATGTTTATTGCTCAGAATTCAAGCGTGAGTGATAAAAAATATATCATGAAGAAATGAGTTAAGCATCATATAAATAGGTTAAACAAACTCATAAAACCAACGTATATAAGATTTTAAATTGAGATGCAACGTACGACTCCCTTATTATGAGTTTGTTGCTTAGGTTGAGATGAAATGTAAGATTCTCTTTTGAGGAGTGGTTTATAAAGTTTTTTTTTACGTGCATATATATACGAAGGATCTGTTTATAAATTTTTTTTTTATAAATTTTTACAAGTTATACTATGTATCCCGGAAGTACATAGTGTAATCTAGTGTACTTCTGTAAGTATATAGTGTAGTTTGTAAATAAAAAATTTGTAGATATAATTATCCTTATATATACATTAACCAGTAATAGAAACTTTAGTTTCACGTTATTTCTACGATTTATGCAACTACACCTTTCATTTCAGCAGAATATTGCTTATTAATTTTGGTAATTTAAACTGCAGAAATCTATTCCACGCGGAATACAAGTGCCATGGACCTGGAGCCACTACATACGGAGGGACGCGCTCCTTGGTCGAAGCAGCTAACTGACGAACAAGTTGCACCCCTTCTATTTATTGATTACATTGATGGCAAGAATTGGTTGCCAGTTTGGCAATCATCACGTTCGCACAAGCTTTAATATGGAAAATTGTGACGTTTATGTCAAATAGATTCTTAAATACGCAGTTGGATTGTTTGTTAGCAAAAGCATTTACTAAGTTACTATATAACTAAATACCTTTTTGGTCCTCAGCGAGTTTCACTTCACACCGCTTTAGTCCCTGACAAATAAAAAAGTAATTAGTGATCCTTAAAAAATTCAAAATAGACCCATTTAGTTGAAATCGTGATCCTTCACAAATTCAAAAAAGACCCACATTAGTCCCTCAAAAGGACTAAAATGGGTCCACTTTGAATTTCTTAGGGACCATGAATAACCTTTTTATTTGCTAGGGACTAAAGCGGACATCGTGAAATTTGTTAAGAACCGAAAAGGATATTTACTCTTAGTATATTGTGTACCCACTTTGTCTTGCACTTTATAGTACTTCTATATCGCTAGTATTTAGATCGAATCCAAGTTGTTAAAGAATTGTTATAGCTAGTAGTACGTACGCTATGCACCTGTCTTCTTTGGTTTGTGAATATTAAGCAAGTTGATCTGTATTGAAAGAGAAACATGCCACTTTAAGGTGTGTGCTGCTTATCATTGTAGAGTGCTTTAGTTTATCAAGTGTTGTCAAGTTAATGGTGTTAGTCATGGCTCGTGTTCATGTAAATAAAGTAAGCCAAAACTAGCAGTGCTAGCTCCGTGTTGGTAAAAGGAAAATAATAACAGTAATAATAAGTGAAATAATTTGATTATGACAAAACTCCGTTTATATCTTTAATCTATATTAGCCTACATGCATTCATGCACGAGCATCACAAAACTCGCGAATTTATTTAATTCGTCTATAGTACGTACTTGCATGGTGCATCCATAGACCAGCATCACATTGCATGACAATATAAGACGATGTTTCGAGGAATTTTTTAATTAAAACCCACCACCAATTCCTCCACCACCACCAGCACCACCTCCAAAGCCACCTCCTGCACCTCCACCATCACCAACTCCAACCCCTACTCCACCACCATGCCCTCCTCCAACACCTCCTCCAAAGCCACCACCGGCACCACCTCCGGCTCCTCCACCTGCTCCTCCACCAATACCACCACCTTTGCCACCTCCAAAGCCTCCACCAGCACCACCTCCGGCTCCACCTCCTGCACCACCACCTCCACCAACTCCACCTCCTACACCTCCACCTTTGCCACCTCCAAAGCCCCCACCAACACCACCTCCGGTTCCACCGCCTCCACCAGCTCCTCCTCCAATTCCACCATCATGTCCACCTCCGATTCCTCCTCCAACGCCACCACCTTTGCCACCTCCAAAGCCTCCACCAGCACCACCTCCGGCCCCGCCTCCAACTCCACCTCCTACGCCTCCACCTTTGCCTCCTCCAAAGCCCCCACCAGCACCACCTCCGGCTCCACCGCCTCCACCAGCTCCTCCTCCAATGCCACCACCATGTCCACCACCGATTCCTCCTCCTACACCACCACCTTTGCCACCTCCAAAGCCTCCACCAGCACCACTTCCGGCCCCGCCTCCAACTCCACCTCCTACGCCTCCACCTTTGCCTCCTCCAAAGCCCCCACCAGCACCACCTCCGGCTCCACCAGCTCCTCCTCCAATGCCACCACCATGTCCACCACCGATTCCTCCTCCTACACCACCACCTTTGCCCCCTCCAAAGCCTCCACCAGCACCACCTCCGGCTCCACCTCCTATGCCACCACCATGTCCACCACCGATTCCTCCTCCGACCCCACCACCTTTTCCCCCTCCAAAGCCTCCACCAGCACCACCTCCGGCTCCACCTCCAATGCCGCCACCATGTCCACCACCAATTCCTCCTCCCACACCACCACCTTTGCCACCTCCAAAGCCTCCACCAGCACCACCTCCGATGCCACCACCATGTCCACCTCCGATTCCTCCTCCAGCTCCACCACCTTTGCCTCCTCCAAAACCTCCACCAACTCCACCTCCAAAACCACCTCCTGCACCACCACCTTTACCAAAACCCCCACCACCACCAAAACCACCTCCTCCAATGCCATCAACTAATTCATCTTCCTTGATTTTTCGGCATTCTGCTATTCCTATCACCAATACAAACAACACAGCAAGTGTTCCAGCATACTTATGCAACTTCCCCATATCTTTGTTCAAACAGAGAAAACAAAGCTATAAATGATTAATGCTTCACTTATAATTTGAAAGCTAGCAAGGATTAGTATTTATAGTGGAAAACACAGAGTACGCGCCATTAATACTTATAGTTGAGATCTCTATTCCATCGTACATTGATGCCAGCCAGCCCATAGACCAATTCTCCAACACATGGCCAAAAAATTCAAACTTTCAAAGATTGAGAAAGATACCATTCAATACGTGACACCTAACCTAACAAACTAGATATCTACGAAAACACTTTTCCAACAATGCTAATGACTTAAAAGCTAGCTCACACTGATTCCAATCATAATTGCAGATACTTCTTATATCAATTTTGCTGCCGACATTTTTTACTCAAACAGAAAGGGGGATGAAAATTACTGACTCTCTATGTAGCCCTTTACATTGATCAATTACCTAGCCATTTAATATTTTTACCAACCAAAAGTGTCCACTCAACTCAACATGATAGCAAATTTAGACTGCGTTTATTTTGTTATTTCATTTTATTTTTAATTAATGTTTTCATTATTAATTACGAAATTTCATTTTATTTTCATGTTTTTAAAACTTTACAAAGGAAAAAGTTAAGTATATTCTTTATTTCATTTATACATTTTTGAAAATAAAAATATAAAGTGAAAATAATATTACATTTTTATAATTATTAAAGAAATATAACAATTGAAAATTAAAAAAAAAAAAAAAAAACACACCAAATGTCTACAAACTTGTTTAAACAGGAATTATTACTGCAAATTGAGTTTACTATTTTTATTTGAAGTTTTAATTAGGTACTTTATCCAAGCCCCACTAAGATTATTTATGTCTTAAAAAAATTACATTATACATGGCGAAATTTTCACAAGGTTATATATATAGTATTACTCCGTATTCAGAGATTTTTGGGTGCTCTCTGGCAATTTTTCTTATTTTAAACTATTAAACGTGCATTTCCTTATTTACAGCATTAATAATGTAATTAAAGTAGAAGACCGATAACGACAATCATACAGTTATATTTATAAACATTCTGTGGTACATAGTAAGATAAACTTACTGATTAAAGTAGTTGAGGGTTGTAATCAAACATTTATGAATTCATTTATCAATAAAATTATCGATCTTCTCTTAGGTATTCGCCGAATAAGAAATATATGTTATTCTATTCTGTTGAATTAGCGTCACTTATTTAATGGGTTATCACGTAATTTCCTTTTAACTACACGTAAATAATAAATAATATTTTTTATATTTACTCATAAATTATTGAAGAATATATTTTATATGTAAAAAATTCTAAAAAATAATAAGTCAACCTTATGAGAGAATTAAAACTTAATTTATACGTCAATAGGAAAAATGTGAATATCTTAACAGAAAAATATTTTTGCAGTTACTGTATATAAGTTATCTGCATTTACTCATTGAAATATTAAAAAATTATAATTATAAATATTATTATAACCCTGAAATATATTAAAATTACAAAAATACCTTAATTTTTGTCCCAAAATAACGTCGTTTTGAACTCAATGCAGATAACTTATCTGCATTAACTACAGAAAAAATGAACTCATATATCTTAATTACATAATTTTAGCATAATTAAATGGAATAAATCATATTTAACTATTTAAAATTAATTTTAAAAAAATTATACATCGATTCCTATTGATATTGTCAAAAACACAAATCAACATTTCACATACTATATATAAAATGGAAAAAAAAATGTGTGTTCTTTTAAAAGACACAAAGTTAAATCTTTTTAAGAAAGAGGGCGAGATAAATCATCGGGGGGAGGGGAGTGATTTTTTTTCCCTCTCCCCCATAATCTATCTCTATCTCTCTCTTAAAAAGATCATCCTTCTAAAGGACACACATCTTTTCCTTATAAAATATAAAGATATCATGCCATTTGATACAGGAGAAATTTTGTAAAATAGTGTTTTATATATCATTACACCGTTACATAATATTATTTTATTGTTAAAATATTACATTATTATCTAATACTAAAAAGAAATTAAAAAAATCTTGCCTAACACATGCAAAATTTAATAATAAAATATCATTATATTATTATATAATATCATGTTATTATATAGGGTTTTATTACTCTCCTTTAGGAGAAAACTTCTCTCATACTATCTGATTTTGATTTTTACACCCTTTGTTTTTTCTTTTATAATGGTGGGATTCATCCATCTTTTCTCTATAACATAAGATAGTTATCCCTATCTTATCTCCAAGGGGAGTAGTATTTCCCTATTATATATCCTATATAATAAAAGAAGAGAGAGTTTGTCTGGGAAAATAAAGAGGAAGCTTGTTACGAATATCACAGTGAGAAGATCAACTAGGGTTAAAAGGAGTGCAACACGTCTACAAGACTATGTGGCTTAAGGCTCTTGAAGAAGGCCACGTGTGACTATAGCTTCTGTTAGTTGCTTTGATTAATTGTCTCTGTGTGTAGAGTTGCTGAGGAGTGTCAATAGATACATAGCATTACGTGTCATAGAGATGTAAAGGGAATTGTATAAATTTACTTGAACACAGCCTATTAGGGGGTAAATAAAAATTCCTTGAGTTTTCCTTTCTACTTCTCTGTTCTTCCTTTGCCATTAGGGTTCATACCCTATTATTGGTGCTTTCATTCTTCTTCGATTTTCCTTCCATCACTGCCATGAAGGTGCAGGAATTATCGGACGAACTCAACTCGTTTCAACAACGAGTAGATTCGACTCTCGGTGAGCTTCGTCTTCAAGCTTCTGATACGAGGAATCAAATTGCTGATTTGGTGAATCAACTGCAACAATTTCAGGAAACTTTTCTGACGCGATCTGTGCATGCAAAGGATTCTTCAATGACTCCTCAGTTTTCTTCGTCGCTTTCCACACCGAAACATCATGATGTGGGAGATCAACGTGCCTTGCTTAAAGGAGTTCGTATGGAGATTCCGCTCTTTAATGGTTCGGCACCGAATGTGTGGATTTTCAAAGCTGATCTATTCTTCCATCTCCAACACATTCCTGAAGAATCTAAGGTTCCCCTAGCTGGTATTCGCATGGAAGGTATGGCTGCCGCTTGGTTCCAGTCGATGTTTAATAGTGGAACTATTAATTCTTGGAAGGTTTTCACTGTAGCCTTACGCCAACGTTTTGGTACTTCCACTTTTGTAAGTCTTAAAGGTGCCTTATCTAAGCTTACTCAGACTTCAACTCTGAGTGATTATATTCAACGCTTTGAGTCTTTGGTTAATCAAGTTCCTGAATTGGATGATGATTTACTCATGCATTTTTTTGTTTCGGGATTACAAGCTGAACTCCGTAGTGCTGTGCAATTGAGAGCACCACTCACCTTGCATCAAGCGATCCAATTGGCCATGGCTTATGATGATCATCATGGCGAGCTTCGAGTTTCTTTTGCTGCGGGTTCAAAGAAATTTTTTCCTCGAGTTTTTGTTCCTGTTGAGAATACTCCCAAAGATCAACCAAATTCTGCTTCAAACCAGACCCGACCATTGGCACTACCTCCTCCCTCGAATTATAAACGTGTACTCAATGAGGATTTACAGAGGAAACGAGAGTTGGGGCTTTGCTATACCTGCGATGAGAAATGGACCAAACAGCATCGATGCAAGTCTAAATTGATGTTGTTCGTTGGGGAGGAGATTTCTGATGAGGTTGATATTGAGGATGAACAAATCTTGTGGCAGGCAGATTCAGGGTTGAATGAAACTGCTGATGCATCATTACATGCCTTGGGTGTAAATGATCATCAACATTCCTTGACCTTCGTTACTTCCTTACACGGCACTGTTATATCTGTTTTGGTGGATTCTGGCAGCACACACAATTTTATTCAAAGTCAATTAGTTGATCAGTTTCACTTGCCTACAGTACGCTCACAGAAGTTTCGTGTCTTTCTTGGTAATGGTGAAATTTTGTTTTCAGACCGTAAATGTTTGCAAGTGCCTATTAAGTTGCAAGATGTCCTGTTTCATGTGGATTTTTGGGTTATTGAGCTCGCTACACTTCATGCCATTTTGGGTATGCCTTGGCTTGAATTACTTGGTAGAGTGACTCATGATTATAGACGGTTAACTATGGAATTTGTGTGGGAAGGATCACCTATTGTTCTTCAAGGAGTGCATTCGTTGGAGGTGACCAATTCTGCTTTAGGGGAAGGCAGCCTGGATTGTGCTACGTGTTGTGCTTTGGAGTTGCTGTCAGGTAAAGCACAAGGGGTTGTTGTCAATTCCGAGCTTTTGTCACTTAAGGCTAAGATTGACTCTAGGCTATGGAATGTGATTGTGTTTTATCAGGAGGTGTTTGTTGTTTCCTCTAAGCTTCCTCCTTTTCGTGGGATGGATCATTCTATTCAATTGTTGGAAGGGACCAATCCAATTAATGTTGGGCCATATAGGTATGCTCACTGCCAAAAGACTGAAATAGAGAAACAGGTGGGGGAATTGTTGAAGTCAGGACTGATTCAGAATTCCCATAGTCCCTTTTCTTCCCCAGTTTTATTGGTAAGAAAGCAAGACCACACTTGGCAGTTGTGTATAGACTATAGAGCTTTGAATGCTGCCACTATAAAGGATCGTTTTCCGATTCCCACAATTGATGAATTGGGCGGAGCCACTATATATTCTAAGCTGGACTTGCGGGCAGGGTATCACCAAATACGGATGAGTCCAATTGATGTGCCGAAGACTGCTTTTAGAACTTATGAAGGACACTACGAGTTCTTAGTTATGCCCTTCGGTTTAACCAATGCTCCCGCAACCTTCCAAGCTATGATGAACCACATATTCAAGCCTTACCTTCGCAAATTCATAATTGTATTTTTTGATGATATTTTGATTTTTAGCAGGTCTATCTTGGAGCATGTCGAGCACCTAAAGCTGGCTTTACAATGTTTACAACAACATCTGTTTTTTGTGAAGGTTAGCAAGTGTGCCTTCGGAGTAGATACAATTGAATACCTGGGGCATGTTGTCTCTAGGCAAGGAGTTTTTGCTAACCCAAAGAAGATTGAAGCCATGTTGCATTGGCCAGAACCTAAGTCCCTTAAACAGCTTAGAGGATTCCTTGGCTTGACGGGATACTATCGACGATTTGTTAAGGGTTATGCTGCTATAGCTCTCCCTCTCACAAATCTGTTAAAGGGTGTTGGCACTTTTTCTTGGCCCATCACAGCAGCAACAACTTTTGGGCAACTCAAGGAGGTGATGACCTCTACCCCAGTTCTAGCTCTTCCAGATTTTGAAGCTCCTTTTGTGGTAGAAACTGATGCCTCTAATACTGGTATTGGAGCTGTTCTTTTACAACATGAAAAGCCTCTTTCATTCTTCAGCAAGAGATTGGGTACTCGTATGTCTCATGCCTCTACATATGTGAGAGAGCTATACGCTATTGTAGCTGCCATCAAACGCTGGCGACAATACCTTCTTGGTTCTGAATTTACAATTAGAACAGATCATCAAAGCATCAAAGAAATTCTGAATCAAACAATTCAGACCCCGGAGCAACAGAAATACTTGAGCAAGCTAATGGGTTATACCTTCACCATTGAGTATAAGGTTGGCTGTTCAAACAGGGTGGCTGATGGTTTATCTCGAGTTTATGAGAACGGTTCTGTGAATGCCTTGCTGTCCCAGCCCTCCTTTGATATTTTGAATGCTGTGAGACAACAAAATATTGCAGATACTTATTTGTTGCAACTGCATCAGCAGTGTCGTGATGGAGCAGTGACTGATTCCAGCATTTCCGTTCGTGGGGGTATCTTATTTCACAAGAACAGGTATCTCTTAAGTTCTGCATCTCCTTTGATTCCAGCTTTGATTAAGGAAGCCCATAGTTCCTTTGTTGGAGGTCATGCTGGAGTTCTAAGAACTTTCCTTCGCCTATCATCTACTTTTTATTGGCCTTCCATGAGGCAAGATGTTAAGCAAGTGGTTCGTGAGTGCCTCATTTGTCAACAAGTTAAGCCAGAAACTTCTAAAGCTTCAGGCTTACTGCAGCCCTTACCTGTACCGGAAGGAGTATTTGAGGAGCTTTCTATGGACTTTGTTTCTGGTTTACCTGCTTCAAAAGGATTCACTACCATCATGGTAGTAGTTGACCGATTGTCCAAGTTTGCCTATTTTGGCTCACTCCCATCTTCTTATACTGCAGTTACTGTTGCCACACTGTTTTGTGATTTAATTGTGCGACACCATGGGTTCCCTCGTTCGATTTTATCTGATCGTGACAGTATATTTCTGAGCCATTTTTGGAAGCACCTTTTCTCTCTTAGTGGCACTACCCTTCGCACAACTTCTTCCTATCATCCTCAGTCCGATGGACAAACTGAGGTGACTAATAGGTACTTGGAACAGTATTTGCGTTCTTTCTGCCATGACAGGCCTCACTCTTGGGCTTCCTTCCTCTGTTGGGCGCAATTTCATTACAATTCTGCCACCCATTCAGCAATCGGCATGACCCCATATCAAGCTGTGTTTGGAAAGCCTCCCTTGATGATTCCTTTCTACCCTCGTGGTTTAGTTAAGATTGAAGCTATTGACTCTTTGTTACAGCAACGTAATGAGGTCTTGGCTGAGTTGAAATTGCAGCTGGAACGAGCAAGAAATAGGATGAAGGTCCAGTATGATAAGCATCATAAGGACAGATCCTTCACAGTGGGTGATCAAGTTTGGGTCAAGCTTCAGCCATATCGTCAGGTTTCAGTGGCTCGGAGGGCTAACCACAAGTTGGCACGACGGTTTTTTGGACCTTTTCCCATTTCTAAGGTACTAGGACCTGTAGCTTATCAGTTACAACTTCCTCCTGGGTGCAAAATCCACCCTGTGTTTCATGTCTCCTTACTTAAGCCTTATGTGGGTTCCAGTTCGTGGGTGGGAGCTTCCCTACCAGCAGCAGCCATTGATAATCAACCAGTGCAGGAGCCATTGGCAATGCTAGCATCTCGTTTGGTTAATGATGGAACTGTTCAACAATGTGAGGTGTTGGTGCAGTGGTCTGATGCAGTGCCAGAGGATGCCTCTTGGGAGCCTCTTGCTGAGTTCAGTCAGTGCTATCCCCATTTGAACCTTGAGGACAAGGTTCCGTGTCAAGGGGAGGGGAATGTTACGAATATCACAGTGAGAAGATCAACTAGGGTTAAAAGGAGTGCAACACGTCTACAAGACTATGTGGCTTAAGGCTCTTGAAGAAGGCCATGTGTGACTATAGCTTCTGTTAGTTGCTTTGATTAATTGTCTCTGTGTGTAGAGTTGCTGAGGAGTGTCAATAGATACATAGCATTACGTGTCATACAGATGTAAAGGGAATTGTATAAATTTACTTGAACACAGCCTATTAGGGGGTAAATAAAAATTCCTTGAGTTTTCCTTTCTACTTCTCTGTTCTTCCTCTGCCATTAGGGTTCATACCCTATTAAAGCTCTACGATAAGAGGGAGAGGAAATGAGAAGAACGTCCAAAAGGAAGATTTTGAGGAAACAAAGGCGAGGAATACTTTTCTTTTCAAATATAAACTCTATTACTGCATTATTATTTGATTTTACATCTTTTGAATCTGTTTTTTTTTTTAAAAAAAACTTTGTGAAGGGTTATACACTTTAAAATGATAATTTTATCACTCTTTAACATACGTATAAATTTGAGTTTAATATAACTCTGATTATTATGAGACTATAACTTTGAACTATACCTTGAGTTACACATTTGCATGGAAGGATATTAAAATTATATTAATATTATTATAATTTTAAAATGATGGAATATATCTATATTTAAATTACCTTAATTTATGTGGATAAAAATTATGTCTGAGACTCGCCATACTTGATTCTTGACACTTTTACTAAACAAGGAGTAAAACTTAAGAAAATGTAAAAGACTTCCTAAAATTCTCTCTCTTACAAAGGGAAACTCTCTAATCTGGAGCTGATTTGCCTTACTTTTAATGTTTTATTATTAGCACTGTATGTGAAATTATTTTATTATTAACTGATAATATCCCTATGTCTTGATGAAATCGTTGGAATTCTCTAAGAGGTAATTTGTATCTTTGCACGGTTGAAGGAATTAGATTCTTTCGTCTTAAGATATGCTTAAGTAGGGGGAGACCCCTTTGCATGATACAATGGTAAAGCTATGATATATGTGATAGTGTCTCAAAAAAATTATATTTTCATTATACTATATATGAATTTATCTGTTATGATTATTCTGTGTGATTTGAGCCATGGCAGATTTTTTTGGATAATAAATTATAACCGAAAACACTACACTTATTCGAAATCCTTTTTAATATTTATCCCGATCAATATTTGATTAAGTGTGTGTTTGAATATATGAATGACAGATATTTGAGTGGTCGTTGATGTCAATAGAGTTCTTAATTATACACAGTCAATTCAATATATTTTGTTTAGGTTTGAGATCAATTATAGAGTTGTGTGACTGAAATATAGATTTGTTTATGTTGTTATGTATAATTAAACTTAGGGTTTTATTAACACTCATGCTTTGTATTTGAACCATAGAGAAACTCATTCTATACAAATTTTTATTTTAATTTGATTATATAATTTTGCATTCTTAACGTTGTTACGATAAATACGTATAAACCAGAAACATTTTGAGGTATATATTATACAATTAGCTAGTCTATGATAATTATAAGTAATGCTTCTTGCTTTTCGATTATATGCAAATAATTATTTAATTTAAAACAAGAAAGAGTATAAAAAAAAATAAGGGAAATATATTTCTTCTAAAAAAAAAGGGAAACATATTTATCATATTGCATGAGATAAATTGTCTCATACAATACAAAAAAAAATGAAAAAGACTCTTTTTTTTTGAAATAAAAAAAATACAAAAAGAAATATTCACTATATTTTTCTTTCTCTCTTTTCTTCTTAATAGGTTTCACTCACTCTTTTGTGTGTTGCATGAGAAACATATTTCCCTACATTTAATTATACAATAAAAGAGTAATACTACATCTTTTTAAAGTGTCATGTAAAATTATGTTTATTTTATTCATATTTAATTTTGATATCTAAATCTTAGAAAAATAGTGAGGTTTACCACTCAAATTAATTATTAAGTTTATTATTGTTAACCTATCGCTCACAAACATAAGAATTAAAGCGGGTAATAAATTCTAGTATTATTTAAAATTAAAAATGTCGACATATAAATAAAATAAAAACATTCCAAAAGAATGTAATATCCAAAAATTTATTAGACGGTGAATTCATAATTGCCTTGTCGCAACCATCAACTACTTTTTTAAGTACTGCCGAGTAGTCTGAGTCTTTGACTTTGTGAAAACCACACCACCGTCCATTTCCATCAAGGTTTGAGTTTGGACAGGGTGACTGAATGTTTTAATAGAACATTAAAAAAAAAGAAAAAATTCACCAACTTATATGATTTGTTTCAGAATCATCAACGATGCAATGATTTTTTTTATCATATATATTTTCTGTGATTTGTAAAAGGTATATTTTTTTATTATATATGCCCCTATGATTTTATTTTTTTTACAAAACACAAGGGGATATATGATAAAAAAATTTCACAGAAACATAGATAATTCTGAAGCAAATCACCGTAACATTGATCAACTTTTAACTTAAAAAAATTATCACGTAAGAATTATAATCATATAAAAATAAATTAATGGTAATAAAAAAGAGAAAAAAATATTAAAATAAATAATTATAAAAGAATAACTTTTAATTTATGGTTTAGTGTGTATCACTTAAAAGGAACAAGTTGTGTCATTTTAGTAACTTACATAAAGTATGACCGGTCATACTTTATGTAAATTTGAAAAGTTATTTTTTTCACTTTACACGTCAGCGATGTGATTGGAGAGAGAAAAAAAATAATTTTTCAGATTTACACAAAATATGACCGGTCATATTTACCAGTCATATTTTGTGTATAATTTATGTCCTTTTAAATGATGTTTTTTTCGTTAATTTATCTTTATACGATTGTAATATTTTTATATGAACATATCATTTTTTTTTTTTACACGAGAAATTCATTTCCGAATAAATAACAATAGAAAAACTGAAGTTGTAGTTGACATCATTTTAGTTGGTTAAAATATTAAATGCTCGAGGTAACGGGTCAATATCAATAATAATGGAATTTCTAATATACTACCACCGTACTTATATTTACTCAATAAAAAACATAATATTTGTATTGAACATATTTTCTAAAGAAAAAGAAAAAGAAAACTATATATTGTGATGATAGTACCAAAAATAAAAATGTGAGCGCAACCATCATAATTTTCGCTAATAAATGTGAGAATGGGAACTTTTTACTATTTTACATATATTATTTTCGCTAATTTTCACCCTATTTTAGGCCAAAATAAAAATTGGGGAGCTGCAAAATTTGATATAATTAACCTATCTTTGTCTGCAATTATGATTTAATCAAAAAGGCCAAGACTTTATGGCAAGCTTGTTTGTCCCACCAGGGTACTTTATTATTTTAATGTCATAAATGGAATGAGTGCTTGCTTTCCTGCCATCACCGTCAAAAATTTACCTCCATAGCATTCTTGGGCTTTATGGATTTTTTCCACCCCACGTGGATGTTTGGATTAACTATAATTTTCTTTTTTGAAAATACAATGAAAATTAAAACAACAACAAAAAAAAGCTCTATACTGGGCACAATCTTGAGAGACTAACTCTCTTCAAGTCATTACAAAGCAATTCCAAACAAGCTGTCAGTGGGACATCAAGCACAATCAGCTGTCCATCTTGATAAGGGGCATGAGTAACAAACCAATCAGCAACAAAATTGCCTTCTCTGTGGGTATGACTAAGCTGAATAAACCAGTCTCTTTGAAACATGCTACTAGCTCGGATGATTAAAGAAGAAAAAAGATGACTTACCTCACACCCTTTTCTTAGAAGGTTGTGAGAAATTTTTTTGAAGCATGCTACGAGCTCGGATGGTTTAACTATAATTTTCTTAGAAGGTTGTGAGAATTTTTTTTTTTTTTAAATATTCTAATTCTAGAACTCATTATATGTAAACTTTATTTTATAAATGGATAAAAGGTGAGCTCAAAATGATATCATTTTGAGGTTATAAGATTAAAAAATTATAAGGATAAAAATTAATATAACACTGCAATATATTAGAATTACAAAAATACTTTGATCTCCGTCCTAAAACGATATCATTTTGGGCTCACCAGAAATAATTTATCTTTGTTGACTAGAGAAATCATTTAGCTTTTATAAATACTTAAAAACAAAACGTATATAAAAATGTTATCACATGTCATGAATTATCAAGTTTAAGCTATTCGGTAAAAATCCGTAAATAATCTTATATATATCTAATATAATAAAATTATCAAACTACAGAGCATTAAATCTCCTTAAAAAGACTATTAATGATGTCATTTCACCTGTTCTCTAACCTGTCATGACTATGTTTTGTAATAAAAAATCAAAATACTTGATAAAATAAGCATAATGCTATTCACATAAATATTTGTAAATGGGTTCAGTGTATATAAAGTTATCTCCAATAAATCCAAAACGACATCGTTTTAGGCTATGAAGTACTGACACTTCAAAAATTCTGATGTGTTGTGTCCGACACTCTTCGACACTCCAACATGTGTTGCAGAGACTCAAAAAAAGTTCAAAGAATATGTTGTGTTGCGTTTTTAGTTCTTACTATTAGATTCGTTAAATTACTGTTACTCTTTTATTGAGTTTAATATAAATATTTGGAATATCTTATTTTCTTTTCAAAATTGATGACTATTATAAGTTTAGCTTCTTTTTTTGCTAAATCATTGAATATTAAATATAATATACACTGTTATCAAAAAAAAAAAAAAATATAATATACACTACATAAATTAAAATATTATTTTATATCAAAATGTGTCCTAACGTGTCAAAATCTAACATTTTTTTAGAAGTAACATGTCGTGTCGTGTCCTGTGTCGGTATCGGTGCTACATAGGTTTTGGGATCGTAAGATTAAAAAATTATAATAATAAAGACTAATATAATCATGCAATAAAATAGAATTACAAAAACACATTGATTTTTCGAACAAAGTGATGTCACTTTGTGCTCACCAAAAATAACTTATCTCCGTTGACAGGAAAAATGTTTTACCCTTATAAATATATAGATGATTTCACTTAAATTTATATTACTAAACTTGGAAAGAATCACAGTTATGGAAGAATTGTTTGTATTTTTTCTCAACACTTAAAAAATTGTTTGTATTTTTTATATAAAGTAATACTGCTTACATAACTATAAATTTTCACAACATACGTAACTATTGAGTTCTGGGGATCGTATTTATTATTTTTCTATTAAACTCATAGAACTATATATATAATTATGGGGAAAATATTGTTGTTTTTATTGCAGAAATTTTTCCTCTATCACACTTATATAAAAGTGAGTGAGTCCTATTATAAAGAAAATATAAAAAAAAATAGTGAAACCTATTTACTTTTATGTGTATACGACAGAAAAAATTCTATAACAAAAATAAAAATATTAACCCTATAATTATAAATGCGAGTTTTATATCTCGCGAGTTAGACAAGAATGAGCTGAGAAGCTCGTAGAGGCAAAATATGTAAGGAAAACATTTTCTCATGTTGCATGAGAATTTAATTCTCATGTTGTGACTCTTCAATTTGCGTGCAAAATTTTTCTTTTCTTTTTCACTTTTTAATATATGTGAGGCCCACCATTAGTTGTCTCACAACATGAGAATTGAATTCTCATGCAACATGAGAAAATCAAATCCCAAATACATATTGTTCAATTATCTTCCATTTTTAAAATGAAAGAGAAAATGATAGTTATTAATTATGAATAGCTCGACAGTACCATCTACCAAACACTTAGGGACAACATAATATCAGTGTAACATAGAATTGAAGTCTTACATATCTTAGCCATGAATGAATTCCTATATATGCACCGGCATTTGTATCGGTCAAGATTTACGGCTATATACATGATTATGTATTGATACAACATGAAAAATTATTCATGCCCAGTTGCCCACTAAGTTTTTTCTATAAATTAATGGTGACTCAATTATTGGTTATGATGTACATAAATTAGTTAATGAATTAATAATACATGTTAATTACGTAAAACTAGTCAGAAAGTGGGTTAACTAATCTAAATTTGACTATAGGACATATATATATATATATATATATATATATATATATATATATATATATATATATATATATATATGGTAAAATTATTTCTGCAGCCGCTTTACGTACAGCAACCATATGTGTATGGTTATGATTCTCCACATTTAATGCTTTCATCATTTGTATGGTTATGATTCTCCGCATTTAATATTTTCAAGTATATATATGGCAAGTATTTGATTGTTGCACATACAGTAGCTGCAGAAATGTAAACCCCTATATATATATATATATATATATATATATATATATATATATATATATATATATATATATATATATATTCCGTTAGAAAAACACTTCAAGATAATAATGCAGAGATTTCACTTGCTAAATGGATACAAGATACCAGTCTCAAGAAAACTTATGTTGCTTAATTGCTAAAGGAGATTCAACCTGAGCTGAACCGCATGGCTATAACCCAAGGGAAAGATCTCACAACTATCTCGATAGGACATATTCATCAGCTAACCCTAGAAGTTGTTGACAAGCTTTGCAAGCAGCACAAGTACATATGACTGATTTGATGAAGCAGAGATCAAAGTACTCCAAAGCCTGCAAGAAGTCTTATATGAAGATAAAATGCAAAGATAGTAACAGCTATGATTGCCAAACAAAGAAGAAGAACTACTTCAAAAAGTTTCAGCAGAAAAAGATGACCAAGTCAAAGAAGAAATACAGATTCTTTAAGAAGAAGAAATTTCGAGGAAAGAACAAAGGGCAAAGGTTCTTTATTTGCAAGAAGAAAGGCCATTATACAAATTTTTTTCCCTAATAAGTATTATAAGGCTGTGAAAATGATCAATGCCTTGAATCTTGATGGTGATGATGATGCAGAGTCACTATACTCCGAACAAAGCTCTAGGAATGAATAGACAATTTTCGCTCTTCAAGACTCTTCTTATGAGTCTAGTATCTCAGATGATGATATCCATGTCTTTGCAATTCAGGAAGTCTATCATCTTAGCCTAGCTATTCCAAAACCCATTGTAGAAGTTCATATTCTTTCATCCAAGTTTAGCCATCCAAAGAACATGATTTCTTATATGGATATAGGTGCTCAGACATCCATGATAGATCCAAAAATTTTACCACCAAATGCTTGGAAAAAAGACGCAACTTATTTTGTTACAATTGATGGAAAGATCTTCAAAACAGAATTGGTTACCAGACATCTAATTGGGATCAAATTCTTTCTTGAGTGCATTGTTTGAACTAAGACCATTAGCACTACATTGCCAAGCAAAGATATTCTTATTGGTATGAATGTCTACACTACTACTCGTAGACTCTAAATCCTTCCTCATGGCATAAAGATCAAAAGAATTCAAATACTATCAGAAATGATGAGATTGTATTCTCTTAAGCACCACCTGATCTTGATTTTATCAAAGAGAAGATGATTCCTCTATGTGCAAACAACCATGAAGATTTTTCACATCCTAATCCTTTGTGGAAGAATGGAGAATTTTTCATTCAACTTCCTTTCAATCTGAATAAAGATATTAATCCTATGAAGGCTACTCATCCGAGAATGACTCATTCAGATCTCTAGCTTGCCAAATAAGAATGTCAAGAACTCCTTAGACAAGGATTGATTGAACCATCCAAATCCCAGTAGTCATGTCAAGCTTTCTATGTAGAGAAGATATCAGAGAAACTTCGAGATAAAAAGAGATTGGTGATTAACTACAAGCCTCTGAATTATTTTTTGCAAGATGACAAGTTTCCAATTCCAAAAGCTTCTTCCCTTCCAATACTAATTAAAGATGCCCATATCTTTTCAAAGTTTGATCTTAAGTTTGGATTTTGGCAACTTGGAGTTGATCCTGCTGACAGACACAAGTCTGCATTCTGCATTCCTAATGGGCACTATCAATGGAAAGTTCTTCCTTTTGGTCTCAAAGTCGCACCTTGATTATTTCAAAAGGAAATGACCAGAATTTTTGATCCTATCTTAGACAATATACTCATCTACTTTGATGATATTCTGTTGTTCTCAAGAGATATGGATTCTCATAAAAGGTTGCTTAATCAATTTGCTGAAATAGCTCTCAAATATGAAATCATGTTAGCTGAGAAGAATACTCATCTAGCTCAATCTAAAATAGATTTCCTAGGCATCCATTTCTCTCAAGAAATGTATTCACCTCAACTACACATTACAAAGGAATTTCTTAATTTTCCTGATGAAAACCTTACAGTTAAGCAGATTCAACAATTTCTTGGAATTATTAACTACATAAGAGATTCCATCCCTTATGCAGCAAAACACACCAGTCTGCTTTCCAAGCTATTAAAAAGAATCCCCCTCCCTGTAGCCATGAACAGACAAAGGCAGTTCAAGAGCTCAAGAATATAGCTCAAAGTCCTCCCACACTGAAGATTCCTAGCACAAGAAAAAGGAAATTGCAGACAAATGCTAGTGATCATTTCTGGGGTGCTGTTCTTATTGAAGAAGTTGATGGCAAAAGACACCACTGTGGACGATTCAAGGAAGCAGAGAAGCACTATCACACCACTTTTAAAGAAGAATGGCGGTAAAAAATGGAAGCAAGAAGTTTGACTTTTATCTTCGTGGTTATATTTTTGAAGTGCAAATGGATAATTCTTCCTTCTCAAAGATATTGAATTTCAAGAACAAGATGCCACTAGATCCTCAAATTCTCATATTGAAAGATTGGTTCTTAAGGTATGATTTTTCTTTCAAACATATCAAAAGTAATCTCAATATAGTCCCTGATTTTCTATCCAGACCTCCAAAAATAGTCCATGCCATTTCAACATAAACAGTTTTCCTCTAATTTTCATAAATAATCCTTTACCCATGTCAGCCAAGTTTAAAAAAAAACTTTCCACCTAAATTAGGGCAACCAACTTCTGTTGTTCAAGTTCAAAGATTATTATTTCTATTACCTCCACAGAACAATGGGAGTTAGAAATGTTATTCCTGCAGCTTTTAATCCTGAGATTCCTTACTTAGGAATTTTAGAAATATTTTGTGACATTGGCTTTAATATAACACAAGATACTCTTTGGAGTATATGGTGTCTTATAGTATTCAGTTCCCTTAGCTTTGAAGGTGTGGGATACATTTATTATTCTTATTTTATAAAGCAGATTACAACTTACCAAAATATAACTATAACTGTTGCACAGTTATGTTGACTTTTCAATATTTTCTTGTAACTAGGACATATAATAGTAACAGGAAAAAAAATGGAGGGAACAGAAGAAGGAATAGAGATGGTGGTGGACTCGAAGGATCTGCAGAAACAGAGCAAAGCCTTTGACAAGCTCTCTGACCACGTCGAGGATCGCCAGCTAGATTCCACTCGCGTCCAAGAGGCTCTTCACTTTTTCTCGTACCATAATGTTACATTGTTTTCTATTTTTTTATCCAACGAGTATGTATGCGGTTGATTTCGTATGCTATAGCGTCGATTGCTGCATCTGCTGAAGTGGATTAGAATGCCATGTGCATCAGGTGAACCACAATTTTGGGCTTCTCGTGTTAATTTTCAATAGCTAACAACAAGAGCATTGTGGCTTTTTTTACTAAATTTTATTGAAAGTACTATTCTGAAATTGATATTGTTAATACTAATGTTGCATTATTTATACTTAATTTTAATTTTTGCTTGGTAGGAAACCATAACTGTGTTTGGATGACAATTAATGAGCTGAATGGAAATGGAATGAAGGGAGGATGAATAATCTTCCTTGTTTTAGAGTTTAATATAGGAATGTAAAGGATTCGAAGGGTGAATAATTGTATATTCAGATAGATTTTGGGGTAAATGCTAATTGAAAGTTTGGGATAAATTACACATGGAGTAACTTTGAAGAATGAACATTATGCTTTTGGCTTGGTGGTTATTCACTTGGTAATATGTGGGTGTTCCCCTCCTTTGTTCAAGGTTAAACCCCATAATATCAATAAAAAAAGTTGACGATGGGAGGCATGGTTGATATTTTCCCTTGAGTTTTAGTGTGACATAAGTTTGTGTAGGAAGTACAATTGTTTGAACCTCAAATCGACATTCTTAAATCTTAATCACAGATTTGGCATCATTTGCTATGTCCTAGGTTGTCAATAGCAGTCCGCAGCGCCGCTAAACTACAACAGTAGCGGGTAGCGACAGCCGGCTGCCACAACCCTCAATGCAATGCGACGCAGCCGTAGTGGAGTAACGTAGCAGCATTCACAGATGTGCAACGTGACGCTACGGGGAAGACGACCTCTTTTTTTTAAAAAAATTTGTTGCTCCTTCAAGATGACGTCGCTTTCCCTTTGAAATTGGGGTATTTTGTCAAGGAAAAATTTTATTATTAGGGTCACAATTTGTTGCTCTTTCACAAATGACGTCGACCTGAGAAGACGCGCGAAACAGAGGAAGAAGACGTGGCACCAAGAAGAGCTTGTAGAAAACGACACGACGCACTAAGAAGAGCTTGCAGAGAACGACGCAAAGAAGACGTTTCTTTGCTTCGAACTTGCTTGCTTCTTTGTTCCTTCGTCCTTCCACTCTTCTCCGGCGAGAGAGCTTGTATTTTTCGGTAAGCTCTCAACATTTCGAGGCTTTTGTTCTTATGTTCTTGAATTTATATTTTATTTATTTGTATTTCTCCTTTTTCACTGTTTTCATTGCCCTCTGCATTTTCTTTACTCTTTCTTTTATCTTCACTACCCATTCTTATTCTTCTTAGCTCAATCTGCGTTAGAATATCTTTCCACTTTGCAATGTTGATTGTCTTCATAAAAATTCTACCCTGTGACTTCTTCATATTCGTAGCGGCAATACCACTACCCACTACACCGATATACATTTTCGGGGTCAGCTGCTACCGGCCGCTAACTGCTACTGACAAGTATGGCTTTGTCTCACATTATCTCCCCCCTAGTGTGGTAAGTAAACACAAAAGAACTCTGCCGGTCTTCAACTTGATTATTTACTCTAAAAAATTTGAAAGTATAGCAGGTGTTTTGGTTCCTATTTTCATATCTCATTCGTGAAACTAAGATCGACACTTGTAGCTGTTTACTAATGTTTAATATCTAAGCTTTCCTTCATTTCATATAGTTGTACCTCTTGTATGTGAATTGAAATATCAAGTTCTATTATTACTAATAGAAATATAAAGTGAAATACTTGTTGAGTTCTGAAGTCAGAATTTAAACGTGAACGAAACATGACTATGTAAATAACAAAAGACCCTATAAAGTTATGTTTAAAATTCATAACTCCAATTTCCCTCTTGTCTTTTCTACATTATTGATTTGTTTTCCGTGTATGCATTTTGATCCAATCACAGGGAGAAAGAAATAGCTGTTGTTAAGATAAATGCAACAGATATTGATATAATTGCAAGTGAATTAGATCATGTAACTTCTTCAACTGATTGTTCCTCAATCTATCTAAAAGTTTATACACTCCAGTAAATATGTTTGCAAAAAAAGCATAACATGTAAATATTTTCTATTATATTTTTAAATTGAAAATTTCTTATACACTCCGGTATGATATTTATTCGGTATCCATTTTTAATTTTTATTATATCAATTTGATAAAATATCGATCAATTTTTTCATTAAATATAATGAAATTTCAAACATTATAAATGTCAGAAGAGCGTGTCAAAGTATCGAGAATTGTCGGATACGACATTTCACATTTTTTGAAGTATTATTGCAATGACATAGGTTCCAACGGTTGGACAAATAGGTGGCTGAAAGTACTCTGCTTGAAGTAGCTGCCATTGGGCACTTGCTTCACTAGAGAGGTGGGAATGAACAAGGGTCAATGCTTCAGAAGATGATACGTATCCACTTATGTTGTTTTGCATTGAAATTTGAACCTCAAATGTATACTATGACCTAATTCATTCAGCATTTCTTGAAATTGACATTGATGGGTGGGAAGTGTACACAATCTAGCTAACTTCTGCGTATTAAAGAAGATTCCGATAAAAACGTGTAGCTGGCTCCACACAGACAATGCAGAGGTCCCCCCCACGCTATGGTACCTTTTATTGCTTTGACCATACACTAATATATGTCTTCATATTTAATAATTTGTCGTCCCATTCTTTTATTTTATATTTTTTTGTGGGGGAATCCTACCAGTTTCCTCTTCAGAAAGGGTAGTGTACTTGCACTTAATGAGTGATAAAATCTCAATCCTTAGTCCTTGAATTGGTGTTGTAAATTCCCCATTAATTAGTTCACAGTACGTATTCTACAATTTGCATGAGAAACTCGGATGTGTCTCCCTTATCTTTTTCGCGTGATCTTATTCGTCAAGTCACATGCCTAATCGTAAAACAAGTAAAATTAGCAAACAGGAAAGAAAATAAAAATAAAATAAAAACTCCCAAAATGATCAGTACTATTCTCCAGGAAAGCTGACGTATTAAGGTACAAAATATAAGTATATTATGTCTCCAAAAAAATATATATTATATTATTAATCTCGATTTACTCCAGCTTTAAAAAGAGTGTCGGCTTTTGTTTTCCGGGGTGTGTTTTTGGAGTTTTGAGGGAAAGAAAATGAAAGATAAATAAAAGGGTTTGTGAGTTAAAATACGATAAGGGAGAAAAATGGAGAGTTTATAAAATATTTTTATAATTTTATCTTTTAAAAAAAAACTAATATAATTATTATATTTTATAAATTAAATCAAATTAAAAAATTATTTATATAATTTTTACATTTAAAAAATAATTTTTCCTCTAAAATTTTTCTCTCTCTAAAATGGTCTATTTCACATATATAAAAACAAAGGGAAAACATTTTCTCCTTTTAAAGGAGAAAATTTTTCTCATGTTAGTGACTCAAAGCATATGTGGGTCTCACCTTTAATTTTTTTCTCTTTCCACTATTTTGTGGGACCCACTTATACAATGTGTCACTAACATGAGAAAAAATTTCTCCTTTAAAAGGAGAAAATGTTTTCCCAAAAACAAATCACTTATCTCAAAATCATGCAATTGGAAACAACAACAAAAATAATTTCATTAAATAAATTCAAATAATTTTAAGAAAGAGAAAATAAAAAACTTGATAAAAAGAGTAAGAGCACATAAGTAATTTATTAAATTTTTCCTCCCCCCTCCCCACCCACTCCCAATTGGGGGAATTCTGATTTAAAGGTGAGAAGGGTATTAGAGAGTTTTGCAAAAAAATTCTATTCCCTTCACCCATTTTTTAAATATTGACTCCCAAACATTATTCTGAAAAAACATTCTTCTTCCCTTCCTTTTCACACCCTTAATTTTTTTATGCTTTCTATTGTGCATAAAAGTGAAGGAGTGTACGGGCGACAAAAATATTTCACTTTATTTTCATTATATTTTTTTATTGCGAATAGGACTATAGGAGTGAGGAAATGAGTGTTTTAATGATAAGAATGATTCATTTTGGCTGTGATACATCATGTTGTCTTTGTGATTATAACTTAAAATTTATCACTAATGATACTTGCATAAATTTTATTCCCCCAAATCCTTCACAAGTCATGCAAATCAAGAGAAAAGAGAAACTTTTACTTAGAGGTTTCCCATAATTTTATTCCCACAATTTATGTGAAAGCTTTACTATGAATCTATTACTACAATTTTTACTCAAATTCCACCCATCATATAATCACATGATTAATCTTTCAATATTTAAAGACTTCCGGACACAAATCCCTTGACAACAGATGAATGGAAGCAAGGAATGAACCCAAGAGGTAACATTCCTAAAAAAAATGGCTCCGTCAATAGAGCTGCAACGGAAATATACAATCTACATCTACTTAGACTTATATTCAATAATGATAATGGAACTAAAGAGTGCCAATCCAACATATTGGGCTGTTGCCTTGTTTGTTGCTTCAAGTGGGAAATGATAGATATCCAACCATAACCAACACAATAAAAGTATACGCACTTTCTGATTCCAATCTATGTAGTAAAATGAAAGCTCTTTCGTTTTCTTATTTTTCACCCCCCTACTTTCTGTACAACTAAAAGTGGTACAAGCATTTCCATATAAAGTTACAATGGTGATGATGGAAACCTATGCACAAGACTCCAAACATACAGCATCACTTGTAAATTTAAGAACTTCTATGGTGCTAGTAAAGAAACATTGAATGACTAAAGGAGTTTGGTAACCATTTTCCCACTTCTATGGTGCCATTACCAAACATTGAATGATATGAGGCAAATGTTGATGAACAAGAATTTGAACCGGTAATGCTGCAGGGCTTCCAAGACCAGCTGTTTGTAGCAACTCATCTACTCATCAGGAATGTTTTGTAAAATATATGCAAAAAAATCTTCATGCATCAGCCGCAAGTGACAAAAAAGAAACAACCTCAAAGATTGTGGCTATGACTCCTTTTGAGTGCCTTCCCCACCAGCAGACCGGGCTACTTGGAACTGAATGGCATACCGTCTCTGTAGTTCTCTAAGCCTTTCCATCAGTTCTTGGAATGTTGGTCGGCAAGCTGGATCACTGGTAGTAATGGACAAAGTTGTAAGTTAGCATAAGATGGTTAGTAATTGCACCACACTTAGCTTCAAAATAATGAGTATGACTGATAACCAATAATGTTAAATAAGAAAAATAAGTTCAATTGGTAATTAAATAAGTACAAGGGCAAACCCCAATGTACAAAGCTCCTCGACTTGCGAGGATTAGGGTAAAGATCTATTGTATGCAGTCTTACCCTTATATTTTTGCAAAGAGGTTATTTCCCATACTCAAACATGTGATCATAAACTCACAAGGAGCAACCTTACAACTGCTCCAAGGCTCGCCCTCGTAATTAAATAAGTATCCATTAAAATAAATAAGAAAAATATTGTTACTTAAAATTCCATGTTAACCTAAAACAGTTGAATGATATCTAATTATACAGGCTATTATCTATTAACTTTTTTGGTTTGAGTAAAACTCAAGCACCCAACACATGCTAACAACTTCAAGTTAGCTGCGTGAATTAATTAAAAAATTATGCTCAAGGGCTGTAAGCCTGTACTTCATCTAGCCTCTAGAGACGATGAAGATAATAAGTTAGGGAATCCTCACCATGCCAATAATTGAAGAACAGGAATATGGGAGAATGAAATGTTTCTACCTGCAGTACTCTCCACTAAAGATTGTTTCTCCCGTGTGATTTTAAAAGAGATACTTAGCATAGTAGCCATTCTCTCCAAATGGTCTCCATTAATTTTAACGGTTGTTTATTTTTCTAAAATAATGCACTAGCTTAAACACTGATCAGCATGCCCGAATTTGTATGTAGTCCACATGAAAAAGCTTAAAAGAAAACTAACGAAATTAAACAATCAAAAGGATGTAGAAAAATTGATAAAATTAAGGATTTTAATAACAAATATTCTGTTAAAAGTAGCAAACTCAAACCAAAGCCAAGTGATGGAACAGCTAATTTCTCATACACCTGAGGTCCAAGAGTATCAAAATGAGTTTTGGGCTACATCAAGTAAAATACCTAAATAATAAAGAAATAAGAGGGCCAATCACTCCAGTTTGATGAAACAGCAACTGATATGAAGATTAGTTTAAGCAAACTGACCAACTATTAGGACACAGATCAGATATAAATTTATCTATGTTCTTTTGCAAGGGTGATAATATTTGAGTTTAGATATTTAGAGCTGTGGGGAAGAAATAAAAGAAAAAAGTATTGACAGAGTGGCAAGAAGCACACCTATGCCAGCAGCTCTCAATTATAGAAGCCCACTGTGGATCAGCATCATCTGGAATTTCTAGCCGATTGTTCATAAATCCTACAGCTCCAATAACCTGCAAAAATCTTATGCACCCGCTGAGCATTAGCACACAGTGAAACACAATTACAGGCATTGAAGCATGAGATGACAATAAAAACTGCGTGTCACTATGGACTATGGTCTTTTTAGTTAGATTATGAGTAAATTAATAACTAAATAAGGGGTAACATGATGAAGCAATTAAAAAACCTAATTTGCACCCTCTATGGTAAGATGGTTGATAAGAACCCAATTCCAAAATCAAATAAAAATAACATAACACAAGATTTTGGCCTATAAACCCAGATTTTCTGATATATGTATTAATAATAAAACTATTACAACTGATGGAAATTGATCTACTCCTAAAGGGAAATTACAAGAATCCAAATGACATGAAAGAAAGGATAAAATGACTGAAGGAACGTAACAATGAGTGAAGCAATTCGAGAGGCCTCACTCTCCTAAGGGTCTCAATTCCAAAATATATCCAAGATACCGTCATACACTTCACATTCCCATCTTATACTCAGCCTAACTTCCTAGAATATTCTATTCTCCTTCCAAAAGTTAGTTATGCCACCTCATTGGTAGAACATAATTCCCTACTACCCACCTCACATACACATTTGAGTATATATCAATACCCCCCCCCCCCCCCCCCCCCAAAAAAAAAAAAAAAAAAAACATTCACCTTGTCCTCAAGGTGAGGTTCATCCCCCAAAAACCTTCCAACGGGATCCTATTGCTTGAATTGTAGAAACTCACATGCCCGAAGTATGATAATGTCCACCGGGATCCCATGACTCCTCTGCCACTCCCACTGGATTAGGATAATAGATATGTAGCTTCCAAATTTTTCCATAAGGAGCCAATGCTACTTCATAGTATAAGGAGAACATCCCAAGCTCATCATCAACAAAAAGAATGTCATCCAATTTAATATCTTGACTCAAAACAAGCTTATAGGGTGTCACTAAGAATGACAGATCCCATATTTGTTCGTCTTGAATGACTTTAACCACAACAAAGCCTATCATATTCCTTCGATTGTCATCAAAACATGGTCCATATAAAAGCAACACGAGCTCATGAAAAACAATTTCACCTGCTTCCAAGTATGAGCAGCCAATAGCCATGGTGGCTTCCTGAACATGTGCATTAGATCCCCTTTTTATAAAAGGGAAATTAAGATGTTGACGACCTTTGGTTGAACAGCTGCCATTTCCATTTCCACTACTAAGTTCACAAGGCAGGTTTCCAATCCCATATGAGATGCCACCTTCAACACAATTATCATTGTAATCATGGGATTTCCCCAAATATTATTTTTTTAAATAGACAATGGACCCATTCTGTCTCCCCTTCCGGTCAATATAGGAAAATGTTTCACTCGGCTTTAGCTCCAAAAGCTACACTTGCAGATCCATTAGCAGTGATGGGTTCGAAACTTGCTCCACGACCTTTTTCTCTAGAAATTGTCTCGAGACACTAACAAAGGTGGCACAACTTCCCCAATCTTTTAATATTTGTATCGTGTGCTGTTATATGGTGAGAAATTTTCTCAGCCATCTCCAAGCCCTTGTACTTGGGTGCCAGGTCTGCAATGTGGCTCCACCGTTTCCTCATTCTTAAAATCCAAACCATCCAAGAGTGAGTGAAACCCAATATAACATCCTTTGAAATTCGCGGTTGTTCACAATCGGGTAGGAGGATATTCTTATGGCGTTCATCCAAACCGAAGGTGTCTCTTTGTTCGGTGGTGTGGTTGTCAACTGTTTCAAAGTTGCAAGAAGTGGTTAGCTTCGGGACGTTGACTAAGTTGTAGCATACAGAGTTGATGGCTTCCATATCTCGAAGGTAAGGTTAGGAACTTAGGATGCAAGGTGTGGGTTTGAGTCTGGGACCAGGTTGGGCTCCATTGTTTCAAATTTGAGCTTCAGGTTTGGGTCTGACTTCATGAGTTGGGCTTTACATTTGGGTATAGGTTTCTGATGAAATATAAGACTGAAATGTATTTTTCATATATTGATTGATACCCAAAGGGATCTTTATATACAGATTACAAGGTAGTTAAGGAGTTCAAGTAATAAATAAAATACACAGTAACCGAAGAGGCGTCACACTACTCAAAGGAACAAGTAGCTGGAAACAAGTAGAAAACTCTAGAATATTCTACACTCCCCCTCAAGTTGGGAGATATATATTGATCATCCCCAACTTGCTAATTAAATCCTCAAAGATGGGTTTGTGTAATCCTTTGGTGAGAATGTCGGTTGTTTGCTCCTTGGTAGGTATATATGACAAACATACACTACCCTCCTCCAATTTTTCTTTGATAAAATGACGATCAACCTCCACATGTTTGGTTCTGTCATGATGTACAGGATTTTGAGCAATACTGACTGCAGCCTTATTATCACAATAGAGTCTCACAGGTAGAGAATAAGATATCTTTAATTCTCCAAGGAGCCTTCTTAACCAGATTCCTTCACAAATGCCATGGGCTAGCGCCCGAAATTCTGCTTCTGCACTGCTTCTGGCAACAACAGTTTGTTTCTTACTTCTCCAGGTCACAAGATTTCCCCAGACATAGGTACAATATCCTGAAGTGGATCTTCGGTCCATAGCAGAGCCAGCCCAATCAGCATCTGTATAGATTTCTATCATCCTCTTGTGTCCCCTTTTAAAGAGCATTCCTCGACCAGGGGTGTTTTTGAGGTACTTGAGGATTCTATAAACAGCACTAAGGTGTTTTTCCTTAGGAGAATGCATGAATTGGCTAACTATGCTAACCGCAAATGCAATATCAGGCCGAGTGTGAGATAAGTAGATCAGCTTCCCTACCAACCTTTGGTATTGCTCCCTGTCAACATCTTTTCCATCTTCAATTCCCAATTTAATATTGGGTTCAACTGGAGTTTCTGCAGGCTTGCACCCAAGCATACCTGTTTCTTGTAGCAGGTCTAGAATATATTTCTTCTGAGATAAGGAAATTCCCGCCTTGCTACGAGCAACTTCCATTCCAAGGAAATATTTGAGAGATCCAAGATCCTTTAGTTCAAACTGACTAGCTAAACCCCCTTTTAAAGATTTTATTTCTTCCCAGTCATCACCTGTGACAATTATGTCGTCAACATAAACAATGAGGATAGCAATTTTGCCACTATCGGAGTGTTTAAAAAATAAAGTGTGATCAGTCTGAGCTTGGATAAATCCTCTTTCTTTAACAACACGAGTAAACTTTTCAAACCACTCTCTAGGGGATTGTTTAAGTCCATAAAGAGATTTCTTCAACATGCATACAGAACCATCTCCCTGTTCAAAACCAGGTGGTGGATCCATGTAAACTTCCTCATGTAAGTCCCCATTCAAGAAAGCGTTCTTTACGTCCAATTGATGCAAGGGCCAATCAAGGTTGGCAGCAAGTGATAGTAAGACTCGGATAGAGTTAAGTTTGGCAACGGGAGCGAACGTCTCCTGATAGTCTATCCCATAAGTCTGAGTAAATCCTTTGGCAACCAATCTGGCCTTATATTTGTTGATGCTGTTATCTGCATTAAATTTTATTGTGAACACCCATTTGCAACCTACAGTTTTCTTTCCTCTGGGAAGTGCCACGGACTCCCAAGTTCCATTTTTTTAAGAGCATCCATTTCTTCAAAGACTGCATCCCTCCATTTAGGGTCATTAAGTGCCTCTTGGATATTTTTTGGTATTTTTGTACCGTCTAATATAGTGTTGAAAGCACGAAAACCTGGAGATAACTTTTCATATGAAATGTGATGAGAAATAGGATGAGCAGTGCAAGATCTAGTACCTTTTCGAAGGGCAATGGGCACATCTAGGTCAGCTGTACCAGTGTTCTCAAGTGGATTGCTGGAACTAGGACTCGGGTCAGAATCCTGGCAGTCTAGAGGATCTTGAGGAGATTTTCGCCTGCTGTAGAATTTTCCCCATTTACCGGGAGGATCTCCAGTCTCTGGTACAATTGCTGTCCTTGTCTCCTGTACATTAACTCCCCCTGACTCCAAAGGTAAAGAAACAACAGATGTTTCCAAGGGTAAAGGTAAGACAGTAGAATTATTTGGATTCCAAGACTTGTCTTCATTTATACCAATAGACTCCCCCTGAAGAGAAGTCGAGGGAAAAAATGATTGTGTTTCACAAAAAGTAACATCCATAGAAACAAAGACCTTTCGAAGAGAAGGTGAGTAGCACTTGTAACCTTTTTGATTAGGAGGATATCCTATGAAGACACATTTAACAGACTTATGATCAAGTTTGGACCTTTGATGTGGAGGAATATGAACAAAAACCACGCAGCCAAACAACTTTGGAGGAAGGGAAGAGAGAGCCCGAAAGGAGGGAAAAGAGCGGGTAAGGCAAGATATGGGAGAATGAAAATTCAGGACGCGAGAGGGCATCCGATTGATGAGATATGAGGCAGTCAAGACAGCCTCCCCCACAGGTATTTAGGGACATGCATTGTAGACAAGAGGGCTCTAGCAACTTCAATGAGATGTCTATTTTTCCTTTCAGCCACCCCATTTTGTTGAGGGGTGTTAGGACAAGAACTTTGATGGATAATACCTTGCTTGGTTAGGTAATCACCAAGAACAGAATTAAAATATTCAGTACCGTTGTCAGTTCGCAGGATTTGGATAGAGGTCTGGAATTGAGTTTGTACCATAGCATGAAAATTTTTAAAAGTGGCTGCAGCTTCAGACTTATCTTTTAGAAGATATACCCAGCATACTCTAGAATGATCATCAATAAAGGTAATAAACCAACGAGTTCCAGATATATTTTTTTCACGAGCTGGGCCCCAAATATCACTATGAATCAATGTAAATGGAGACGAAACATGATAATCTCTAGGGAAATAAGAAACACGAGAGTGTTTTGCAAACTGACAATCATCACAAAAAAAGGAACTTGGTTTTTTGTTGATAAATAAGTTTGGAAGCAGCTTTTGAAGATAAAAGAAATTTGGGTGTCCTAAACGACGATGCCACAACAAAACATCATTACAATCGTCTGATAAACATAAAGAGTGATTTGCAAAAAATCTCTTTTCATGAGAATCTTCTTCAAAATAGTAAAACCCTTCTTCCTCTCTAGCACTGCCAATCATCAGCCCCGAATCCTGTTCTTGAAAAACACAGGTTTTGGCAGAGAATTTAGCAACACAATGCAATTCAGAGGAAAGTTTACTAATAGAGATAAGGTTACAAGTAAGAGAAGGGACATGAAGGACAGAATTCAGAGTAATATGTTCAGAGAGCTTAATGGATCCCTTTCCCGCAATATTAAAGAAACTACCATCAGCCGTCCTTATTCGTGACTGGTGATAATAAGGGGTATAAGAACAAAACAGGGATGCATTACCTGTCATATGATCAGAAGCTCCCGAATCAAGAATCCAACGACTACTATGATCAACATGGAATGCCGTACCTTGTTGAGCAACATGACTAGTTGCCTTAGCAGATTGAGACATCACCTTCTGAAATTGCTCATAATTCTTACCGTTTAAACGGTGGTTAGTAATCTGTATAGCTGGGTTGTCTCCGGAAGACGAAGAACAGGGAAGAGGAAAGACACCGGAAACATTACCGGATGATTTTTCAGAATGCTTATTCTCAGCCTCAATATTTTCAATTTCCATTGTTCAAAATAAAAAAAAAACAAAAAAAACAAAAAAGGAACACCAATCGTTCAGAACTGAAAAATCACGAAGAGGAACCAACTGGACCCAACAAGAAGAGTGCTCCAATCGTGATTTAAACCCCCAGAACAGGAAGAGGAAGGCCAGGCGAGCCGTTCTGTGAAAGCCGCGTGACAAACGGAGGCCGGCAGGGCGGCGCGTGGCTCACATGCGCCGGAGAGGCAGTTCTGCAGTGGCGGCGAGTGGATGACTTTCCGGCGACGGGGCTGACGTGGGTCGACTCGGAAATGGCTTCTGAGCCCAATGGTGGCCTTGGTTTCGTGATTGGAGGGGTCCAGATATGGTTTCTGAGTTATTTTAATAAACAGTGAAAAATGGAAAACGGAAGGAAACGTGAAGGTTTACAAGATGACCACAGGATAACCTGCTCTTGATACCATGATGAAATATAAGACTGAAATGTATTTTTCATATATTGATTGACACCCAAAGGGATCTTTATATACAGATTACAAGGTAGTTAAGGAGTTGAAGTAATAAATAAAATACACAGTAACCGAAGAGGCATCACACTACTCAAAGGAACAAGTAGTAGCTAGAAACAAGTAGAAAACTCTAGAATATTCTACAGTTTCAGATTTGGTTGGATTTGGATCAAATTAATAGAAATTTGGGTATGACCAACTAGGTCAGTAATTTGGCCCAATTCTTGTAAAGTTGACCTAGCTTGCCCTTCTTTTATGTTTCTCTTTTGTTCGCAGGAACTCTCTTCCTTCCTCTCAAGTCTGGTGGTTCTGGTAATGGTGACGGTTGGGCTATCTCCGGCTATGAAGCACCGACTCCGACACGGCATTTTTGATACGTTCCAAATACGTTCTCGATACGACCATTAATTCGTCGATACGATACAATACGTTTCTGATACGTTCCCGATACGCGTATCGGATACGTTGAAAAAAAAAATCGGAGTATCGGTGCTTCATAGATCTCCGGCAGTTGTGGGGTCTTTCGTACCCCTATAACCCTTGCCAACACCTCAATCATATTCCCAAACTCTTCATCTCGCTCCCTTCCGACGATCTCTTCTTTATCATGCTTGATGAACGCAATACTGGTAGGGTGATTTCCATCCATTGTCCTCCTTTGGATTTTTGCTTCGTTGTTGGATTTCACCCACCTCTACTTCAGTTACATGCTTCTCCATTGTCACCACTTCACTCTCTGTCTCATCACCCTCAACCTTCTCCTTTAGAGTCTCTTTTTCTGGTCTTGATGCTTCTGATTCGTCCTCATTTTCCACACAGATCTCAGGTTGGTAAACCTGCAAAAATGCTTTTAAGAACATCCACCAACTTGCTTTTGGATTGAGCCAACTCCAGCATTTTACCATCTAAATACAGATCCTCTAAGGCCCTTCACAGCTGCTATCAACTTATCGTCATCATGGGTTTCCTCTGCTCGGAAATATTGTTCCAAGTAGATTAACTATCCCTAAGCTTCGTCATCTTCTAACATAGAATTTGGGGATTTTATTTCTCCGTAAATTGCTGCCTAGCGGGGCCATGGTTCAAAGCTCCCCAAGATCGGAGAGCTCTAATACCAATTTGATAAGAACCCAATTCCAAAATCAATTAAAAATAACAGAACACAAGATTTTGGCCTGGAAACCCAGACTTTCTGATATATGTATTAACAATAAAACCATTACAACTGATGAAAATTGATCTACTGCTAAAGGGAAATTATAAGAATCCAAATGACATGAAAGAAAGGATATAATGACAAAAGGAACAATGAGTGAAGCAATTCGAGAGGCATCACTCTCTCCCAAGGGTCTCAATTCCAAAAGGAATCCAAGATACCCTCACACACTTCACATTCCCATCTTATACTTAACCTAAACTCCTAGAATATGCTATTCTCCCTCCAAAAGTTAGTTATGCCACCTCATTGGTAGAACATAATTCCCTACTATCCACCTCACATACACCTTTATGAGTGTATTCCTGTCAATGGTTTATCTTCAAGAAATGGAATAACAAATCTAACAATATTAAATGTTTTAACCATGAAAACCAAATTTTACAGCAGCTTTTCATTCAATAAGCTTAACTATCATATCAATTTGATAATTCTTCATCTTCATAAATTTTCATGGTTCATGTACACATGAAAACAATACCTGTATTGGGTTGAGAGTATCCCAAGGGATCTTTTCAGTTGTAAGTTCCCACAATATCACCCCAAAGCTGTAAACATCAGACCTGATGTTCCCAAGAAGCAACAAAAATAGATATCCAAACAGAATTTTAGTAAGAAGAAGGAGAGAGAGAGAGAGAGAGCAATTATGGGCATAAAGCACACATACTTCTCATCTGAGGATTCATTACGAAGAACTTCTGGTGCCATCCATTGAGGCTACAAAGCAGAAAAATGCCAATAGAATCAGCAAGATATTTTGACTCGGTAGGAGAAAATTTTTTAAAAAGGGGTTAATTTCAAACAGATCAAAGATCTTATGGGCCGCAACAAATGAGAGCCTACCGTGCCCTTTCCAGTCTTAGTTGTGAGATATGCTTTATGCTTAAGACGCGAAAGACCAAAATCACCAACCTGTTCAGCTAAAGCATGATTAACATTTGTCTGGCTAAATATAAAACAATGCAATAATTCCTTAAGCAATCAAGTGCAAGAATATATAACAACATATGGAGAATAAAAATAAAAGTGACAAGTGGCAGACCTTCACACTCCAATTCCTATCAACTAGAAGATTTGAAGACTTTAAATCTCGATGGATGATTGGGGGGTTGCAATGATGAAGATAATTTACACCTCGTGCCTATAGAAAGAATAAAGCATACACCATTGCTTCAATCACAGTGATAGAGATCCTTTCTAAGATAACAAACTGAAGTTGAAGTCAAAACCAAATAGAGCTCCAAGAAGATGTCCAAAATGAATTAATAATAATGAAAAAGGAAAAGACCGCAAAAAATGGGAACATGCCCCTGTTCCTCAACAAACATCAGCATAACAAGAATGAGATATATTTACTTAGAACGAAGAGAGAGGTAGAGATCTTGTCCAAATACTGTTTTTAAGTACTCACAATATCTAAAGCGATATGAACTCGCCGTCTCCAATCAAGTTTGGATGTATTTCTCTGGAGCAAACGCAACAAGCTTCCACTGAATTGATAAAATACAAATGGACGCAACAATTATCAGCACAAACCAATATTTTGTGACACAGTACAACAAAGTAGAATAAAAATGCTCATGATACAGAGGATATCAGAAATAAAGTTCAGGACATACCGTGGGAGAAACTCTGTCACTATGCAGAGACGTTGAGGTGAAGTTACTGCCCCCATAAAGAGAAGAATATTTGGATGACGAAGTCTTTTCATGACAGACACCTTTCATACAAGACATTGTCGAATCAATGTGTTGTAAATAATTGTAATTATTTATTTATTTATTCATTCTAGAATCTTCTTTGGGCTTAGCCCGTTAGGTCGTTTAGTCTCTTTAAATAGAAAGTTCTTGTACAGTTGTAAAATACAATTCAATAATATATTTCACTACCTTTTTCAAGTTGGTATCAGAGCTCTCGATCCTGAGGGCTCTGCTTCCACAACTGCCGCCTTTAGAGCGAAATCCTATTTGTTAGCCTCGCCGCCACTAGCCGCCATCGGAACAAAATTTTGGGGACCTTTTGGACCAAGAGGACCACTGTTTGACTCCGTTTTCCAAATCTATCAATCTATGAACGTTTCCAGTAGTGGGTCTTTGATCTCGTCATAAAAATCGAATCTTTTTGGCCACTCGCGCCTCCTTTGATCAGATCAGATTTTTTTGTTGCTGTTTGAGACATTCAGAGACCTCTACTTGTCATAAAAATTGTATCTTTTTGGCCACTCGTGATCAGATCTGATTTTTTTGTTGCTGTTTGGGACATTCAGAAACCTCTACTTGTCATAAAAATTGGATCTTTTTGGCCACTCGTACCTCCTTTGATTAGATCTGATTTTTTTTTGTCGCTATTTGGGACGTTCAGAGGCTTCTACAACATTGTCTGTTGTTCTGCTGTTTGGGCTCTTTGGAGACTTTTTTTAACTTCATTACCCACTTCTTTTGGGTTGATCTCTTTTATTTGTCCATGGGACGTTGATGCACCTATTGTAAAAGTGTTGGACACACAAGAGACGTGTTTTCGTCTTCATGGGAAGTGTGATAATGTTACTCCATATATGAATATTCGGCAAGAGGAGTTGAAGCAGCTTAAGGCCGCTATTGATAATCTGTGTAAGCCATCTGATAGTTCTTTGATCTTGTCTGGTAAAAACACATTTTCCACATCTCTTCTTGCTTCTTACACTGATTTTAAAACCTCATGGATTTTAGATTCTGGTGCAACTGATCATATGACTTGTCTTGCTGAGTCTTTTCTTTCTTATCATCCTATTGTTGGTAGTCATACTATAGCCGTAGATGATGGGTCCCATAAATCAGTTATTGGTTCTGGTACCATTCAAATTCAACCTTCCTTGTTTCTTAAAAATGTTCTTTATGATCCTCAGCTTTCTACTAATCTTATCTACACACAAAAGCTTACAACTGATTTGAATTGTTCTATCACATTTTTCCCTTCTCATTGTGTTATTCAGGATCTTATCACGAGGAAGACAATTGGAGTTGCTGAGAAGCAGGTAGGTTGTATTATCTTCTTCCAGAACATGCTACAAATAATACCAAAAATCAACTATTGATGGCACGTCATCCTTCTACTGCAGAGTCTATGATTTGGCTCAACCACAAGCGTTTGGGGCACCCACCATTCAGTCTATTGAAGTCAATGTTTCCTTCTCTGTTTCTAAATCAGTCAGTTGAAACCTTCCATTGCGATGTTTGTGAATTTGCAAAACACCATCCAGTGTCATTTCTTTCTAGCACTACCAAAAGCAGTGAACCTTTTTCTCTTATCCATTCTGATGTTTGGAGCCCTTCTAAAGTGCATAGTATTTCAGATGCAAGGTGGTTTGTTTCTTTTATTGACAATTGTACTCGGGTGACATGGATTTTCTTGATGAAAGACAAGTCTAAAGTACCAAAGATATTTATTCGATTTTATCACATGGTTGAGACTCAGTTTGGTAAGAATATTAAAAGATTAAGATCTGATAATGGTACTGAGTACGTCAACCAACGTTTGTCGCAATTCATTTCAGACAGAGGTATGATTCATGAGCTCACATGTGTTGATACCCCTCAACAAAATGGAGTTGCTGAAAGAAAAAATCGTCATCTCCTTGAAGTTGCTAGAGCAATACTTTTTCAAACATCTGTTCCTAGTTCTTATTGGGGAGAAGCCGTCTTAGCTGCAGCCTTTTTGATCAACCGTTTACCTTCACGAGTCCTTAACAATACCCGTCCAATTCATTCCATGACTTCCTTCTTTCCTTCTATTCCGATTTTGCAGAGTCTTCCACCACGAGTGTTTGGATGTGTTGCCTTTGTCCATGTTCATAAACAACATCGCAGTAAGTTGGATCTTAGGGCTCTTAAGTGTGTCTTCCTTGGTTATGCCCCCGAAAAAAGGCTACAAGTGTTATCATCCACCAAGTCGAACATTTTTTGTTTCTATGGATGTCACCTTTCATGAATCTGAGCCTTATTTCCTGGGTCTTCATCTTCAGGGGAGAGCAGTTCTTCAGAAGACTCGTCCCCTTCCTTCTTTGATTCTGGATCAACCTTGTCTACTCCTACACCTCTTCCTAGTGTGTCTGCTCCTGTGTCTACTCCTGGTGTGTCAGAACCTTCAAATACACTTGAGATACAAAAGATTTTGACACTTGAATTGGTATATCAGAGGAGGAAACAACACATGCTGCCTCACCAGCAACCTCAATCGTCAGAACCACTGGTAAGTCCTGAATCTCCTGTTTCTGATTCTAATATTATTGTCTCTAATGACTTGCCTATTGCTTCTGATATTAACTCTCATGATTTGCCTATTGCTTCTAAAACCTCTGATGACTTACCCATTGCCTTGAGGAAAGGAAAAAGATCTTGTATCCAAAGATCTTGTCCCTCTTGTACTCAGCATCCTATCTCTCATTTTGTCTCTTCTACTAACATTTCTCTGCAGTATAGAAGCTTTATTTTAGCACTAGATTCTATCTTAATTGCAAAATCAGTACATGAAGCATTAAAAGATAAGAATTGGGCTCAAGCCATGCAAGAGGAGATGAATGCCTTGGAGAAAAATAAAACATGGGAGGATGTTGATAGACCTAATGGAAAGAAAGCAGCAGGGTGCAGATGGGTTTATACTCTAAAGTATAATTCTGATGGTACTCTTGAGAGATATAAAGTTCGATTAGTCGCCAAAGGTTACACTAAGACCTATGGCATTGATTATGAAGAAACTTTTGTCCCAGTTGCAAAGATGAATATTGTGAGAGTCTTGTTGTCTCTTGCTGCCCATTACAACTGGGATATCTATCAATTTGATGTAAAGAATGCTTTTCTTAATGGTGAGTTAGAAGAAGAGGTTTACATGGAGATCCCGCCTGATTTTGACTCTATGGATGGAGAAAATAAAGTTTGTAGGTTAAAGAAGACCTTGTATGGATTGAAACAGTCTCCCCGTGCCTGGTTTGGGATATTTACTAAGGTTATGATGACCAAAGGATACAAACAGAGTCAAGGAGATCACACACTTTTCTTTAAGCACTCACAAGATGGGAAGCTCACTGTGCTCCTTGTGTATGTCGATGACATTATTATAATAGGTGATGATATTGTGGAGAGACATGTTCTACAAGCACGACTAGCCTCTAAATTTGAAGTTAAAGACCTCGGGAGATTGAAATATTTCCTAGGGATAGAAGTAGTTCATTCAAAGGAAGGAATTTTTATCAGTCAGAGGAAATATATCCTTGATCTTCTTAAAGAAGCGAGAAAACTTGGATGTAAACCCTCTAGTACTCCTATTGAGCAGAATCACAAGATGGGTTATGAAGAGAAGAGTCCTCCAGTTGATAAAGGACACTATCAGCGGCTAGTTGGGAGGCTGATATATCTGGCTCGTACTAGACCAGACCTAGCTTATGCTGTTAGTATTGTGAGTCAATTTATGCATAATCCAAAGGTGAAACACTTGCAGGCGGTGGAGAGAATTCTTCAGTATCTTAAAGCCACTCCTGGTAAAGAATTGTTATTCCGGCGTGATGGCAATCTTTCTTTAGAAGTTTTTATTGATGTTGATTATGCTGGATCTGTAACTGATCGTCGATCTACCACTGGTTATTGTATGTTTCTTTGTGGTAACCTAGTGACATGGAGGACTAAGAAGCAGGATGTGATTGCTAGGTCAAGTGCAGAGGCTGAATTTCGGGCTATGGCTCAGGGCATTTGTGAATTATTGTGGTTGAGAATTATACTTGATGATCTCAAAATAAGATGTGAAGGACCTATGAAGCTGCTTTGTGATAATAAATCCGTCATTTGTATAGCTCATAATCTAGTTCAACATGATCGGACTAAGCACATTGAAGTAGACCGCCATTTCAACAAAGAGAAGCTTGATAGCGGGTTAATCATCACTCCATACATTCCTTCTGGACAACAACTAGCTGATATTCTGACGAAGGGACTTCCCTCAGAAAGGTTTCAAGAGCTTACTAGCAAGCTGGGAATGATAAATCTCTATTCTTCAGCTTGAGGGGGAGTGTTGTAAATAATTGTAATTATTTATTTATTTATTCATTCTAGAATCTTCTTTGGGCTTAGCCCATTAGGTCGTTTAGTCTCTTTAAATAGAAAGCTCTTGTACAATTGTAAAACACAATTCAATAATATATTTCACTACCTTTTTCAAGTCAATGCTATACAAACAAATCTTTAGGGAGGTTCAATTACACACAGAAACTACCTCATATGAAGTGGAATATGTCTGATTATTGAAATAGAAGCAAAAAAATAAAAATAAAATAAAAAATCAAAGACCCAAGCATTAGGAAGTAGAAGAACAAGTGCTTGCACATACAGCTCCATTTAGGCAACACTCTAAGATAGTACATCAATAATAAACACCTAGTATAACTGATAGCTATAGTTCCACTATTACCACTAAGGTTTCAGTATTCATCCAATTATGAGTTTTGACAATTCTTTTAATTGAAGCGAAACATTTTTAATATGCTATTAAGAATTATGAAAATTACCAAAATAATATAATCATGGTTTTAACACCAATGTTGTGTATCCATGTTCTCAAGGTCAATTGGAGCATAATGTCAGTTATCATGAGGGAAAAAACTATGACAAGAACAAGATCCTATCTATGGGTAGTATGAATAAAGCAGCTTTTATTCCATAGTCAGAAGGTTGATTATGGATCTCTTTCATGTGTTTGGCAGAAGTGCACGGATGATTGTTGATCCTTATTGAACATAACCAAACTTAATGAAGCAATCTCACAAGAATGGTTGGTTGATGGAACCAAGTTCGCATATTAAGAGACCAAAACTCAGAAATCCAACGTGCATGTAGATTGGTGCGACACATAAAAGCAATAAATATTATGATAGAAAAAGGTGTTAAAGATAAAACGTCATTAAAGTTAAATACACATAACAAAACCTACTATATTCTAAAATCCCAATTACTTAGCAATCAAAGCATTGTTTTTATTTAGGCTTAGCTGACTTCCTCATCATATGGATAAGATTTAGTCTATTTCTGAACATAATAAACAAATTAGACTACCAGAAAGTATACCTCTTGTCTGAAGGACTGTATCACATCATCTGAGTATTCTGGGTTTGAGATAACCTTGACAGCAACATCCTGTAGAAAAATGAATATAAGTTGAAATTAGAATAGCAGCCGGTAAATTTTAGTTTACATTTGCAACATGCATTTCACAGGCCTTCCAGAAACCTAATGATACCTTAATTAAGGAATGTTCAATTTATCACATTAACGGACCTCAGTGTACTAAATGCTAGTCATTTGAGTTGCAACACACAATTTGCATAATATATACATGAAAATTTTAAACATGCTAAATCTTAAATTCTGATAAGTTGCCTGATAAAATATCCATTATAATGCACGAACTTAAAGCCAGGAATTGCAGGAAGAGAAAAGAACATACTGATCCATTCCACAGAGCATGATATACAGTTCCACAAGAACCTGCAAAGCAACAACAGAAAGGTAAAAATAGAAAACAGATATATCATACCAATGCATAATAACCATTGATCACTAGATATTTGGGTTTGCAAGCACAGGCATCAAATTATCTAATAAAGAAGCAAACAAATTTCAAAAGTAAGAATTCTAAATACAGATAGCATGTCAAGATTGTGTAAACAAATATTAGTTTTTTGGTTGATGCAAAGATATAATCAAAAGCTTATTTTCTCAAGCATGGCATTCTAGTTAAGAACATGACTACCTTGCCCAATTTGTTCTCCAATTGTCAGGTCCTCCCACAAAATTTCATAATCCAAGCCATCAGTGTCAACATCTACTTTATTATTGACCACAGAACTGCTGCCACTCCCACAGCTGCTGGTACTGCTTGTGCTGTTAACATTAAAAGAGGACCATGATCCTGAAGCCTCATTATTAGCAGGTCGATGACTCTCACCTGCCAGGCTTTCTGGCTTCAATGGAGAAGAAAGATTCTTCTGATCAACTGGCTCATTTTCTTGATCTCCCTGAAACCAAGGCCAAGCAACATGAATATTCCTTCCCTCAGATCCTTCTCGATCATTTGCTCTCCATGGCCATGATAATGTTCTCTTTTGAATCCATGCTTCAGCCTTAGAAGTTATGATCTTGTGAATAGGTTTTCCTTCACTCTCATCGCCATAGTCTCTCATAGTTTTTGCTTGGGATTTCTCTTCAACATGAAAAAATACTCCAAAAGGAGATGGTGGCACCTCTCCTCTGGGTGTGCTAGCTCCACTGGAGTTACCATCATCTCTCTGATCAGAGAGAACATAGTCTGAGAAACTAAGCTCAGAATGATGACTTTCTCCGCTCCCACCTTCACGGTTGACATTATTTTCTCCAGTCCGGATTCTAGACTTAACTCTGTTGCTCACCTTTGATGCCTGTTTTTAATGGTTGCAACATTAAGATATGCCAAACTACACTAAAATACAGAAAAAGAAAGAGGACAAGACAAACCAAATTTGAGATTTTTGATGCTAGAGCAACTTGAAGTGGCAGCTGAGAGTCAAGGCCGAGTTTATTTGCAATGCTACTTCTAGGACAGTTGGAACCCGAATCTGGTTCTGCATTCTTCACTACTGAAAAGGGAACTCTGGTTTCAAGAAAGGGTCGTGAATCACTGGAGACACAAATAATCCCAATCAAGCTTCCATCATCATCATTGAAAGGTGTATTGGTCCCTACAGCTAAAAACTTGTCCCCCATCTTATTCTTGACAGGGAATTGGCCAGTCCAGCTCTCTCCCAGTTTGACATGGTTGAATATATCATAGGCTGAGGCAAAATCTCTGGGGTCTACAAGTAGCTCAATCCCGTCCAGTCCAAGAACTTCTGCTGCTGCATAACCATACAGATTTTCAGCACTACGGTTCCTGCAAAATGATGATTACACAGATTGAACCCAAAAAAAAAAAGGCTTTTACTGTAAATTAGCAACAAAAACAAACACCCCACATAACTAAACTAGAATAACTATCTGTTATCAAAAAAAAAAAAAAAAAAAAAAACTAGAATAACTATCAATTACTTACACAGATTTTCGGTTAGAATATCTAGATGATTATATGTTAATATAATTTAGAGTATCTAGGGAGTCTATTGCCACTAGTTTCCCTATTTCCTTATATTTTTGTTTCCTTTTAATAAATAGACCCTATAATTTCAACATTTTCAGCTCTAGGGTTCCTGCAAAATGATGACTACACAGATTGACCCACCAAAAATAAAATAAAAAAAAATAAAAAAAGGCTTTTACTGTAAATTAGCAAGAAAAAGAAACACCCCACATAACTAAACTTGAAGAACCATCAAATACTCACTCACCAGTATATGATACGACATTGAAGATCCAATATATGAACAGAATGACCCATTAACTGCAAGATATTGAGATACTGCCCATCATTTTGATGTTGAGGATCTTGATTGCTACTCTCCTTCCGCAAAGGTGAAGAAGAGCCTTTGTTATACGCAGCACCCAACCTAGAACGCTGCGGTGACACGGAGTGAGACCTGCGTTGCTGTGAGAGTTTGAGCTTCGACATTTCTTGCTTGAGATGAGCATGACCAGCTTCCAGACATTCAATCTTCTTGAGAAGCTCTTGTTCTGATGATGGGGTTCCCATTTTTTTTATTTTTTGACTTCTCAAACAATAACCCTCAACACAGAACACACAACACAATAGAAAACAAAGTTACAGTTGATCAAGTTCACACACTAAGAAAGAAAGAAAGAAAGAAGAACATAACATATGCTTGCAAGGGTCAACTCAATAAGCTCTTCTTCTTTTTTAAGCTTTATCTATTGTAGATTCAGCTTCTTTTATTTATTTTTTTCTAGTTTCTCTTAGTGTGGCTCTTTTGTGGTGTTATTTATGGGGTCCCTTTTGGAAAATAAAATTTTTATCTATTACTCCTGCATCTTTTAAAATTTTCATTTCAGTACTTGTTCATTAAGTTTTGTTGCAGAATGTTTCCTACAAGCAATCACAAACCCCATGGCCCAATTCAATACTCAGTTGATATTCATATTACTATAGTCTATAGTGTTATTATTAGGGAAAAATAAATTTTATGTTGGACAAGAATTTTAATCTCATGTCATAGATATATCAAGTGTGGGATCTATCTATTTAAAAAAAAACAAAATAAAAAAATAAGTGACATGCTTTTTTATGGTGTGTGTAGGAAGGGTTTGTTTTCTTATGCAACATGAGAAAAATAAACCCCTTATTATTATTATTATTATTATTATATTATTACTAAAAAAATTCCCTATTTATCTAATCACCGTTCGATCAGTATTTTCTTTCATTTCAGAAATTTTTCAGCATTTTTTTCTCCCATCCAAAATTAGATAAATATTGGATTGATAGTAAATTTTTTTGGTAATAAAAATATTCCTCTCTATTATTATAGTGTTTGATTGCTCAAAACGTGATGAACTAAATAGTAAAATAACAGCAAACTATCAAGGGGGTTGACCTTATCCAAAGAAGAGTATTAATACAAAATTGTAATAACCCTTCAACTTCTTTATTGTTTCCTCTGAACAATTTTATTTTATTTTTTTATTTTGGGCTGGTGCTGCACATTAATAGCTCTCAGTTTCATAAATTCGAATATGAGTGCTTCCTTGTTTTAGTAAAACCAAGCATGATTTGGGTGTTGATATTTTGGATTGTGTACGGAGATATCAGATAGTAGCAAATTTTTTTTTTTTTTTTTTTTTTTAAAGAAAAAGAACTCCACTAATGATCCATGTGGGAGAGTCACAGTTTGTGTTAGGATTTATATCTTACAAAGCAGAGGAGAGGGCACATGTTGTCAGGATTGCAAAAATCACGAGCACTGCGAATAATAGTATATCTATGGTATTCACACCACAAGTACCATGAATAATGGTGTCTTTATGGTATCCACATAAAATGTGCAGTCTCAACTAACAATTGACGATTTGCGTAGATGGAGTTCTCCCTTCACATTGCAATGCTACTTTTGTGGGTTTTTATGCTGCCCATGTACTATTCACTTTACGAGTCTAATCAAACTTCAATTCTCATATCCTAAATTTCATTTCATGAATTTAAACTTTAACTTCAATCTATTTTAAGTATGTGACTATTTATGTAACATTGGCAATGACACCAAAATCTTATTTTAGTATCATAAACAAAGGATGGTATATATAATAATACATCATTATTATCCAAGTAAGGACAATATTTGAAGTGATATATTTGTAACTAATTAATGTTATTATGTAGTTTTAGTCCTTTTGTCCCCGATATATTAATTGAACACAAGACATGAAATGTGTTTTTTTTTTTTTCTTTTTTGTATATTTTAATATTTTGTTTTTTAATGTCTAAGTAAGCTTTATAAAACAAAAATGAGATAAATATCTCATATTGATTCATTTAATCAAAGCCAAGCATTTCACGGTCTCAGTCAATCAATCGAGAGGCTTGAAGATAATACTCCCATTGAAAGAGACAAATCTAATATAGGTCACTCGTGACATATTTAAGTCTACCAACTTTATAATCAACCTTATTTCAAGCAACATTTAATAGCATTCAAACTTCAACTTCTCGTATAAGAAACGGTAGTGAATTACATACATCATTATCACCATAGAAACAACTTAATTATGACCGTCATGTTACTATTCATGTAAAGTTTTCAAGGTACGTAGGTCAGTCCATTATCTTATTACTCTAATAATATGTACTCAGGTGGTTACTTGATTTCTTATATTATAAACTCATGAGATATGGAGCTATCATCTACACACGTATTAGTTTCTATTTATTAGTATCCAAAAAAAGTTTCTATTTATTATTGTTGTCTCCATTTCAAAAAAAATATACTTGACTAGGGACATTTAAAAATATTTTGATTTTGTCTAATAGGGTCTTGCACTCAAGACATGCATTTGATATATTATGGCATTGGCATTGATACTGAGCTTATTATTCTAAGGATTTTATTATATTTATTAATGAAAAATTAACCCAATAAATAATTAAATATTATAAAAAAAATTAGCACAAGTACTAATTAATGCATGTGATGCACAATATCTTGGATTGATGGAGGTTTGGAATGTTGTTTTGTAACTTTATAAATAACATTTTAATAAAAATGTGAGAAATTTATCTATGAAAAGTATGTTATCCTCGTTTTATAAAATTTTCATATTAAATTTGGACTTAATTTTTATATTTCTTTTTGCTTTTAATTAATAATATATTTAGCAGTTTAATTTAGAATATTATTATTTATCTTATGAAAAAAAACATAGGATTTAATATTTTGATTCATTATTGTTATCAAGCTGAGTTTAACCAAGAAGTTATTTATTATTCTTCATCTACTTAACTATTTTGGCTGGGTTATAGAATTAATGTGTGCTAAAAACATCCAGAATGATATGATAAAAGTAATTTCTACGTGTCCCATTATTTTTATCAGATTCAGTAACAAAATGCAGTCTTCTCTCAAAAAGCATAAAAAGCTAAAAGTATCAACAACAAAAAAAATCAGATGTTATCTTTGCGATTACATTGAATATTGATTTTGTGTCAATGCGACTTTGAAAAAAAATATTAAAGAACCCACTATAGGAAGAACATTAAAATACAAAGTATCATAAAACAATTTGCTAAATACAAGGATTATTTCGATACTTTTTAAAAAAAAAAATATACAATACCAAAGATAATTTGTTAATAATTTATTATTTATTAGTTATATTTAGTGAATTTTTATCAAGAGTAATAAACTAACAATTAAAGATAAAAAAAATAAACTAACAATTAACAAAAATTCACTCATTTAAATTTGGTGTCATTATCAGTACTCTAACCACTCTCGTGGGTAGTTCTAAGAATGTCCAAAATTCACGTGGGCGTGCGCCCACAGAAGTTCCGGACGCTTGAAAGAGACAATGGACAAAATGGAATGCGACTATCTTTGCCAATTCAGGGATAATATTCTTCTTTTTTTTTTCTTTTTTTTTTTGGTAACAGGGATAATATTCTTTATATATTGAATCTTTATCTGAATTTCAAAAATTAAAATATCTTCACATTAGTTATTTAGAAAATTTCATCATTAAATATGCTTTTAAATTTGGATCCATCGGATGTCCTGTGACAGAACATCCTGCAAAAAATAATAATAATAATGTACTACGAAAAATATATAGTTTTTTTTTGTCCATACTCCTTATAACTATGTACTACAGTAATACATAATTATAATATTAAAAAAAAGTATACACTTTATAACTATGTACTAGCCGTAGTAAATAGTTATTTTTTTGTTACAGAAATTCCCGCAACATGATTCTTATATTTCCCCTAGTTCTTTAAAAAATTCAAAAAATTAATCTCCCAATAATATAAAATATTCACCAAAGTCATCCATATAGAAGATTAAAATGATGATATAAAAAAATGAATATGGTGACAATATTGTATATTTAATGAATTAATTTAATAAAAGAATCTTTAAGAAACTAATTTAGGGGGTGTTTGTTACTCAGATTATATTGAAATTCCTTGGAAAGCTTCATATGGAAAATTAAAATGTTATGTTTGGTTGCAACAAATGCAAATCTTTCCCTGGTAAAAAACTTGCCTGATTTTTGTTGCTATGTGTAAATTGTTGTACAGTTATGTTGTTAGAAAACCCAAAGTTTAGGTGGGATAATTTTTTGCATGGAAAAGTAAAAAGCAACTAAAATAATATTGACCAAATTAACCCTACTTTTTGTGTACTAATTTTGAAAAAAAGAAGTAAAAGTGGGGTTATGTTTGTAAAATAACCTACATTCCTACTACTATTTCACAGTCAACCAAACATCAATTCATTAAACTTAATCAAATATTTCTGGGATAAATTTTGATCAACCAAACACATTTTTGTAACTTATCCGGAATAAAATATTTCCAATCACATTCCGGCAAAATTATTTTCTCAGTAAAAATTTTTTTTCTCTTGTAACAAACGCTCCCTTAGTGACAAAATTTTTTAGAATATTAATGTGACAACGACAAGACCTTGATAGTTTATCCTATGATATATTCATATTTAAAGGGAATTAAAGTCAGTGCTGCATTTCTTTATGATTGGCATGCCATGTTGCCAGTCAAACAGAAAGTGCCATTCAGTGAGAAATAAGAATTGTAATTAGTCCTAAGTCCTAACAGTCATCGTTATGTCCTGAGATCGGTCATGGTCTTTAAAATACTTTTACGAAAAAAATAAATACATTGTGAATAAGTAGTTTCGGAAGAATTTACACATACCCCAACTAATTTATCTTTTTAATCCGATCAAAGACAGATTATTAATGTGGAAATTAAAAAGATTTACGAGAAATTTATGCCAAAATATGATATTTAAATAATGTAGAGTAACGCGAAATCTTTATCAAGTTATGGCCATGCATCTGTTTATTGTTCAGACTTCGGTGTCAGTTCGTCACAAGCAAAGAAACCAATAATATAATCGAATATTCTTTTTAAAGGAGCCACTGGTGGTGGCGCACAATAGTAAAGCAACTTATCTGGCAAGATGTGACCATAAATTTTAATGAATTTCGATTGTGTAGTACAACTTTTCTTAAAAACAAAATAATTAATCCCACTATATAACCAGATAAAGTTAAAACATAAGATCCCCATAATGCTCCATCTATGAAAAAAAAAAAAAAGTTCTATAAAACTAAGGAAAAAACTATTCTTATATTATATGAGATGAGTTTTCTCTCCTACACACCCTTCGATAAATGTGCCACCTTTTTCTTTTTATTTTTTCAAGTAGTGGAGCTCACAAGTTTGTCTCTATGACCTGAGATAACTTATCTCTTTTAACATGAGATTAATAAAACCCTAAAACTAAACACTGATGCAGCTTTTCAAAGTGCTACAGTTTCAGCTGGAATAGGTGTCATTTTCAAAGATCATCAAGGCAAGTTCTTACTATCTTATAATATATACATTGGAGATGCTACTAGCATCTTAAACGATAATGAAGCTTGGGCTTTACTCATGGGTAATGTTCTACAAATAAGGGATTACAGGAAATACAACCAATTCTTAACTCTCAGAACATGAATCTATCCAGGTACCTAAATCAATAGTTCTGTTCATGCTTGGAGAGGCCAATGCAGTTGCTGACATGTTGGCCAAAGATGCATCAAAACACAACGTTACTGACCTGTATTTGGAGTGCACACAGTTCTTCATACAGACCTCAGTATAGGACAAGTTTGGCACGGCAGTCTCTAAAGTCCTTTCATTCTGCCGAGATGATACAAGACATTCTTCTGTGACAAGTTCCTCAAGGAAGATAGGTTTTACTGTTCTGTAATGTTGTTGAATTTGCAAGGTGTTTCATCCTCTACACGGAGAATGCCAAACTTTGGATAGCATTTTGGATCATTGTTGTACTTTCTTATTCTTTCTTGTAAGAGTTTATACATAAAAGTGTGTATAGCTCATACGAGATCATGTAAAGAGAAGAAAAAATAAAATAAAACATAAACTCCACACATTTTTATGTGTACGTATGAGATAATTTTATATCCTACAATATGAGAAACATTAAACCCTTCTTATAATACATAATTCTACTGGACAATATATAAAAATAAACAATTCTCCTACTTGTGATGTTTAAACGGTGAATTCAAGAACAAGATACTACCCAAGATTCAAGCTCACCAAACCATCCATTAATCAACATAAGCTTTGGAGTTCTCTGAGGATATTCACTCCCCGGTGCTTTCTGGACTGGCATTTGTGACTAATTTATATGTTAATGTATCGAGGAATAAAATAAATCTGCAAAACACACACATAGATAGATAAAGAGGGAAGTGCATATTTATTTATTTATTTATTTATTGTAAACAAGGAGGGGCTAAAACCCCAAGTGCATATTTATTTTTAATTCAAAAAAAAAGGCAGCTTTCACGAAGTTCCAAACAATACAGGCTAACCAAGCTTTTATTACAAAGAAGGTATGTACAGGCGATGAGGAAAAAATAAGGTGGAGAGTAGAAAAGTAACATTGCAGAGAGCAAACCTTGTTGTAGAGAAAGATTTTACAATTAATTGCAAAGTTGGAAAGGCATACGGTACAAGCAGTTACTTTCAGAACAGAGAACAATGGCAGGAGATAGATGCAGTTCAATCCAACCATGGAGTGGAGTCCACTGTTGCTGCTAATGATTTAAGCATTTGCTAGAAAAATTTGGTAGGACACCCACTTGCCCATGACGATGTACACATACTGGCGAGACAGCATTTCATCTACTCTGCCACTACTTTATCAGTAAATTTAAGGTTACATTTAGCTACAAATTAACTAGCCACTCTTCTTGTTCCGAACAAATTTTGCCAGGGTGCAAAATAACAATCCAACTTGGTAGAATTTAGAATTATGTGCGACTGTGATAACTGGCCAAATCAGCTTGTCCAAAGGCTTGTCCCTTGAGTTTCCTTGTTAGGTGAGCATATTCCGAGTATGACAACAAACTGTCTAACTGTCAACATCAGAGGTGGTGCCTGGGGGCTTTAATTTTACAGTTGCAAAATACCTAACTAACACTTTGAGCTTCTCCGTGTCACAGGTAGTTCAAGAAGAACAAGAAAGTAACATCGTTCTGCCTCTCTGATATATTGGACTTCGCCGTTCATTAACTTTAGAATCTTCCTGCTCATGCTCAACCCTAAACCTTCTTGAGTCACCCACTGGCTGTTATGGAACATATCCTGAATCAATTCAGGAGGAAGACCTTCACCAGGACATACCATCCTTCGCACAAAATAAATAAAACACAATTACTCAAATAGAATTCCCTTGAAAATAATAATAGCAAAGTGAAAATTAAATGAACAGAAAAGCATCATCATTTCAGCACTAAATTACGAGTGGCTAAATATATGCATCTAAGAATTGGAATACAGTGCATTGCATTTAGTTAATAACCAACATTTTTTTTTTTTTCTTATCAAAACATTTTTTCTTCCTTACTGTAATCTCTTTACAAGAAATTAAGTGCATCGTCAAGAGTGCAAAGAGAATCAATAAAACAGATCCTATAAGGGTCTTCCATAGAGGGTTATAAGCAGAGGGTAGGTCATTTCATTAACCCACAAATTACTAGTCATTATATGGTTACTTAAAAGGTGTTGGTGTCTTTCTCCTTATCAGGGGTGAGTTCAGATGGGAAATTTAGATTTTACAATAGCAATCTACACAGATTCATAATATTCAAATATCAAATTGTCATATTAAGACAGAATTTAAACCTGAAGCTTATAAGTTAGGGTTGTGATTATCATCTGTAACACTAAATTGAGGGAGAGAGGGAGAGAAGGGGGGGGGGGGGGAGGGGGGATGACTTGAAGATCATGCCACTGTACCTAAATTCAGCATGGAGAAGAGTAAGTCCATCTGAAATTTGTTTTATTCTTGGACGTACGTGAATCTCTACCCAGCCATCTGGAGATGGTGCATAGCGCACCATATTCAATAAGAAATCAGCTAAGACTTGTTGAATCCTCAATTGATCACCATAAACAGCCAACGTCTTGATTTCTTCAGGAATATCACGAATCAACTGTAGATTCCTTTCTCTTAGCAATAGCATTACTTGGCTAACAACTGCATTTATGACATTCCCAAGCAAGAATTCCCCCTTTTCAAGCTCCAAGGACCTAACTCCAAAGGAAGATAAAGACATGAATTTTGCCTTCTCTAAAGGAAACCAAAGCAGTAAGTTTAGGGGGACACCAAAGTAATTAAGCACACTAAAGCCAACTATCAAAGAATGTAAAACTTGAAAGTATCAACCCTCTAGCAAAGCATGTTATAGCAAGATAGAATTGATATTTGATATTCCCATGATACATAAAATTCCCCAATTTACATATCTTAGCAAGAAGGCAGAATACAAATATGGTGAGCTTAACAACTATACCAGGTTTGTATTCTTAGCATTGCCTGAGAAGATAATTCAACATAAAATCATCTTATACACCAATTTACAAATGCAAATTCAATGCCCAATTAGCATACTAACATGTCATCACGAATCATATGACGTGTGAAAAAGCCTGTTGACCTTTAGCACAATTAATAAGCAAGGGTCTAAGAATAACTTATAATTCCAACACCCCTCACATGAAAGAAAGCCTGCGAGGCCTGAAATGTGTATGGATATTGGATATCAGACTCACAAATCAAAGTTATCTAATATTGGAACTACACATATTTGTCACTGGACTGTAGAGCAACAAGTTAAACCTTAGGACAATTTGGTGCCTTAATATCATGTCAAAGTACCATTTGTTCTTAAAACTTAAGCTATTACATTCCAATACAGTACAGCTTTGAATTGTTAGTCTGTAATCCATCACATTTCAAGCCCAACAGGCTTTCATGTGAGGGATTTTGGACTTCTATAGCCAAATTTAATATCTTTTAACATGTTTTCCCAGACAACCAAAAGATTTTAAATGATTGCTCAGAAAACTCACCCATCCTCAATGCTGTCCAGATCAATGTCCCGTATTATCTTTACCATTTGCTTCTCACAAGCAGCACTGGTCTCAAGAAACTGTTTTTGCTCATCAGTCAATGCTGTAGCCTCCAAAAGGGAGTTTGTAAAGCGTATGCCACTCAAAGGATTCTTTACTTCTTGACAAATATAAGCTAACTCTTTCATCCTAGCAAAGCAATGCTTCTCCTGTTGTTTCTGGACTTTCAGAACCTGTTGAAGTTCAGGACTCACGATTTGCAAAAAACAAAAAGCCCCAATTATTTGACCATCCATGTTGACCCTCTTATTTGCTGTTAAGAAAGTTTGCACATACTTTCCATGTCGGTCAAGAAATGAAAAAGGAAATTTATCTGTATCTTGTCCACCAAGAGCATTGTGCAAGACAATCATGAGCTTAGTTATAGCATCTGAACCCTTCAACTGGCAGCAACTACCAAAAACCTCACCCACCAACGTTTTTCCAATGACATCCGGACGGCCCCAACCAGTAAGTTTTTCCATGGCAGTGTTCCACTCTAAGCAACACGTGTTATCATCCGATGCAAAAATGGGAGGGATCAATGCATTTGGACTATGCACAATAGCCTTGTAATCACCTTGTATGTGAATGAATTTATCCATTACAACTTTTTGACCAGTAACATCCTGACCAACAAAGCACACTCCAACTATATTATTTGTATAATCCTTGCTGGAGCAAGCATTCACCAGTATAAAAACTGCCTTATTTTGATGTTCGGGGCCAAACGTCCTCATTTTTATCTCAACGTTCTTATCTTCTTCACCTGTACTAATTAAATTCAAGTTATGCCATTGTACAAGCAATTGTCAATACCTTACTTTTCCTAAAGCCAAACTAGATAGTAGGTAGCAGTTTATTTCTAAGCTCAGTGACATATGGCAGCACAATTACATCCGGTCTGCCTGGTTGAGTAGGAGAGAAATAGGAAAACAGAAGATAGAGGAAAGTGAAAATGATTTTCAACTAAGGTCAGGGTACTAAGTGAAAATAAGTACGTTTTATTTTTCGACATCTCATACTTTTGTTATACCAAGACAGTAACAGAAGATGGAGGAAAGTAAAAATGATTTTCAACTAAAGTCAGGGTACAAAGTGAAAATAAGTTCGTTTTATTTTTCGACATCTCATGCTTTTGTTATACCAAGACAGTGTAAATTGATTTTCATTCCAAATTTTCCACCTTCCCACTTTCAACCTACTCAAACAAAGCAGACTCTAAAGCCCAAATGACATGATTCCTAACCAACAGAGGACGGCAATGGATTGGACCATGAATATTCTTCTTTTCTTCTTGTTCTTTCCTTTTTTAAAAGCTTTGCATTGTTATGCAGTTGAAATCTATGCCCACATTGCAGTCATTATTGAATTACAAATCACATGACTATTACTTACATGATTGTGCATCCATTAATTTGTGCTTGGTTAAGTCATGCTCTTCCTAATGGTTTGGTCAGAGTTCTCCTATTTGATAAACTCAATGAATAGGCCAGAAAACCAGAGTTTAAGAGAGAATACCTCTTAAAGCACGAGAAAGAAGCTTGTCTACAGTTTCTTCAAACTCCTTATACACAAGATCATGAACCAAGGACTTCCCCATTGCCTCCTCAACTGAGAGTCCTGTCAATTCTGAAACCTTTGCATTCCAGCCATTTATGTGGCCATCAACATCAACAGCAAATATGGGAGCAGTGGCAGTTTCTATCAATCTAACCATTTCTCTAGCCACAGAACTCAGTTCATCTACCCCTTGCAACTCCATCTCCGCAAAATGGGAATGTACAACAGCCTTAGAATTGCTATGCTCAGCATCTCTAATCGAGTCTCGCAGAATAAGCTGCAAAGAGTGAATTGCATCCATTTCTGCATTCTCCCATGGCAAACTACGGCTTTTTACCACTTCAAGAAATGCCTTGAAGGAAGAACGAGGATGCATTCTCTGTCCATCGTCCTTATCCTCGGGGTGATGCTTTGCACCACCCCATTTGATCTCTTTTGCCGTGTGGGATCTGAACCAAAAGAGAAAATCTTTTTCTGTGATATAAGCAACAGCCATCCCGCAAACCGCATCCCCAAGAGAGGCAGCCCCAGGATAGCCAGCATCAGCCAGACTATCAGTACTCAAACCCGTCGAATCTCCATGGAAGGCCAACAACCACTCTATGATGTCCCTTATCTGAGACTCAGCAGGGGTGACACCTACGGGGTAGTAAATCCCTTGGTAGTAGAGAGCAGCTCCATCACACTTGACCAAGTCCATAATACTAGGACTCTGAGTAACAATGCCAGTAGGAGAGTCCCTAAGAAGCATGTCACACAAGAGAGTCTGTGTCCTCAAAACTCGTTTCTCCAACGACTGCGCCGCCAACTGAAGTTCCATATTCAATTGGAGCCCAAAGGCCTGCATCAAGAACTCACAAGCATACCTCAAAGGAAAAGGAATACACCTAGCAGAAGTATGATGGCAAACAACCAAACCCCACAGCCTCATATTACTCCGGCCGCCAACGGCTCCTTCATCACTCCCATTGATGATGACAGCCATAACCAAAGAAGCAATAGACCCCATATTAGCCATATACTGAGCATGACAACCATGTGGGGCACGAAGGGTGGAACCAACTAAACACAGAGGCTGCACAAGGTTCTCATCCTGAACAACCCTCACAGGAGAAGCATGACAATCCACAATCATCCTAACCCTATTCTGCTTAAATAAAAACCTAGAAGCCTGAGGAATATCAGTGGCAGGGTAATGCAAACCAATATAAGGCTCCAAATCAGGCCTCTTACTCTCAGCAACAACCTCACCATGCTCATCCTCATGAAACTTATACACCATCACCCTATCATAACCAGTCAATTCCCTAACACTCTCAACCACGGTGTCACAGAGGAGTTTCACATCGCCGCCGGGAAGAGCCTGAAGCCGGGAAATGGCGCGAACCGCGAGCTTCTGAGACTGAACGGCGCCGGCGATTGAAAGCGCAGGGTCCTCCGTTCTGGCGGGCTCCAAATCGATGACGATGCCGACGTCAATCCGGTGGAGGATGCCGTAAAAAGGCTTCCCGGAGCTCCGGGAATGGATCCAAATCGGGTTCACGAGGCTGATTTCGCGAGCGCAAAAGGCCTTCTCGAGGAGGATAGCGCTGGAGGGAGTGAAGAGAGAGCGAATGTCTGCGCCGACGGCGAAGGCGGCGTCGGAACCCTTGTCGTCGAGAGAGGGGACAGACTGAGGGGTTATGCCGAGCATGTCGCGGGCGTTGTCGGAGTATCCGAGGACTCGGAACGTTGGATCGTCGACGGCGATCATGCAACCGAACGGCTGGATGAAACCGCCGCGCTGAATCTTAGCTAGGTAAGCCGTAATCTGCTTCTCCGGCACCGATTCGGCGGCGATTCGCATGGACTGCGAGTAATCGAAGGACTCGCCGGATTGCTCGAAAACGGCGTGCAAACGCGCGTCTTCGGTGTACTGAGCGATGGCTTTGCTCATCGATTCTGCGTTGTTGTTGTTGTTGTTGTTGTTGTTGTTGTGTGGTCGTTTTGTTGTGGTCGTTGAGCTCTGAACTTGTTGGTGAACTGAAATTGCTGCTCTGCTTGCTGAGGCCATTCAAAAAAAATTGGATCGAAGAGAAGAGAAGAAGAATGATAGTAATATCAGAGCAGAGTAGGAAGAGCCAAAGAGTTAGAAAAAGTGAAAACAACTGAAGAGTGGGTTAGTGAGTGAGTGATAGCGCCAGAAGCGGCATAGAAGAAACGCTTTTGTTCTTGTTTGGCGTCTTTCTTGCACCAATGCTCGATAATAGCTTCTCTCTCTCTCTCTCTCTCTCTCTCTCTACATGTGACCTTGTGGTCTAAAAGCAAAGACAACTTTTTTTTCTTTTTCATTTGAATTATAACGTTACCAGAAAATGTATATATTTTTAATATATATAAGTTTGTTTATGATTATTTTTAAAACTTAGATTTACGTTTTCCGAGTTTAACTGCTTGACATTAATTTTTATGTTTTTAATTGTTATCGGTTTATGTTCTTCTTTTTTTATTCATTTTTCTTTCTTCCATTTTCCTTCCGTCATTGGTTGTTGTTTTTTTATTTTTTTGGTTTTCTCGATTTTGCTGCGATGGATTTTCTTGTGGCAGGACTTGGGTCATTGAGGAGTGAGGAGTCAATGTGATTATTGGTGTAAACTTTGCCGCCTTTGGACAACGTTAGATTTGAGAGATTCTCGAGTACTTTAATAATGTTTCTTGTACTAAAGCTGTTACAATCTTCCTATTACTCTCGTGTTAAATAATCAGATCAGGTGAACTTTTTTTTATTAAATTATTTAAAAAATTTGTGTCTATTTATCTTAACATAAATTCAATAAATAAAATTTAATTATTATTAAAAAATAATAATCAACATTTGCGTGATTAAAGATTAACAAACCCATTACAAACTTTTATTTTAGGATTATAATTACTTTTGTTGATAAGAATTGATTAATCACTCGAAGGACTTTGGTAAAGTGCTGCTGGAACTATTACTTCATGTTGAGGAATTGTTATTCCGTTTAAATTTCTTTCTGTTTTTTATTTTTTTTCTCACATCCCATGATTTCAGGCGCTCACGAATGATATTGTTTATTTATTTATTTTTTTAAATTATAAGTATCTTTAAGATAATTTTATTCGGATAAACACATCTCTCATCGTTACCTGCTCAACTTTTATACCCCACATAAATTACTTCATGGTGCAAGTTGTTTCATGTGAATAAATTTGTGTCAGAGAGCAATTATGATTTGGTATAACTAAATAATATTATCCACACATGAATAGTATAATTAGTATTTTACATATAACTAATAAGATTTGATTTTGATTTAATTATAATTAAAAAAAATTACACAATGAATCATGTAATGCTTCTTTTTTTTGGTAAACGTAATGCTAATCATTTTAAGAACCAGTTAAAAAAATGTATTGCAAAGTAAAATATTTTATTCATTATCTAATTTGTTGAAACTAATTCAATTTATATTTTAATTAATAATTCAGATAAAACAATTTATTAGTAATTGCACAGCGTGCATATCCGTATATTTTTTTAATTTTCTTATATATGAATATAAATAATATATTAATATGTCTGCCTCTGTTACTGTTATTCTTATAATTGAAATAGTATATTGAATCGTGCATGTTTCAACCTCCAAACAAAATATTTCTATCAATAAATAGCTATTTTTCTTCCAACTACGTGAGGCATTTTTGCTTAACACAACTGTTTTACTTAAAAAAAATTTAAAAAAAAGAAGAAATTAAATTTATAATATATAGTTTTGGAATTAATTTTTAAATTAATTATAATTATTAATAAAAAAAATTGAAAAAACATGTTGTTTTGCCGCTGAACGAGTGTCACTCAAATTATGACAAAATTTTGTATAAGTACGAAGGGAATCATAATTTTGAAGGCTTTGATTTCTATTCACTTCGCAAACATAATGTCATTTTGCATTTGAATCACATTATTTCATGGGGTGTTTAGTAAAGGAGTATTTTCATATTGCTACGTTTGGTTGATAGTAAAATTTTACTGAAATTGGGGTTCGAACCCCAACTCTTGTGAATGGAAAGCATTCCGTGGCCAGCTCTTTACCGCTTGTGCGCTGACCCGAGGCGATGGATTAGTCTTATGGCTATCGGCTGCGGGAATACCCGGATGTAATCCAAAAAAAAAAATGCTGGAATTTTGGATGGAATTTACAAATCTACCCTCAATTTTAAATATTAAGTCTTTTTTTTTTACAATATTCATATCCCACTCAGGTTTGTCTCTCTCTACTTGTCAAATATTCAACATTGTTTAATGTTTGGGAAAGGAACAATTCCATCTAATCGGTGAAATTATTTAGTTGGGATTTCCAAATCATAAACACAGCATTTCCAAATACCAAGATTTAAACTTTCTCTGGATAATTTCACTTTTATGCCTACCAAATGTTGCATTCCTATTTACCCAACCAAGGAATCCTAAGAAAACAAAAATAATCCGACTACCTAACGAGCCCTCAGTGTGATTGGGCAAACATACATGGAAGTGTCGCCATAAGAACATAGGTAATATATTCTAGGAAATAATTAACCACGGATTCTGGGCATCATAAAAAGAACAAAATGTGAGTGGTAGAAAACTTAGTAAAACTGATTTAGGAACATCGACACGAAAATTATTGTCTCCTAAATTTGTCTCAACAAGTTGTATCCATTGAAGACTAACATTCCATCAAAGCCATCAATCGGAACAATTCCATCGAATCACCTCTATTTAGTCATCCACGAAGACACCCACAACATAATTTTAACGAAAGTATAATTTGTTACTATGTTGAGGAGAACAAACCCTAGATGCGTATAATTATCAAAGATTCATTTGCAGAATTATAGATGGATTTATCTTCCACAACATTTGTTACTTGATTAGATGACATTATCAATTTTTTCATGGATAATTTATTAACGAGCGTTTGTTTGTCCAAAATATCCATCAACGATTATGTTAAATATCAGGATCCAAGAGGCCTTTACTGAAATCCATGTCTTAACTATACAATGAAGACTCTATTATATAACTTACTAAATGAAATAATCAAAGAGATTTAACATGATGTGGGACTTTTTCCATATACACTATACTATTATATACAATCATATTTACAACATTCCCCTCAAGCTAAAACATATAGATCATATGCACCAAGCTTGTTACTTATGTGATCTATCTGAGGCCCTCTTAAAGACTTAGTGAATACATTAGTTAATTGATCATTTGAGTTAACAAAACTAATGATTGTACCTCTTGAGCTAGTGGCAGTTCATGTTTTGGCTCATCGGAATTTTCTTTACATAACACTAAAGAGAAAGAAAATAGAGATGGCGGGTGATGAAAGCAATGATAGTGTTGACTAGAATTTTCTATCTACATGATGATAGGAGATCAGGACTAACGATGATAAGTTTTGAAGAATAATGAACTGTTATTTTTTTTAGATACCCCTTAATGAATGAGATTATCCTTTTAAAATCTCAGGGTTGTGTGCTATCCTTTTCTTTAATTTCTCTCCATCGAAAGAAAAGAGTCATCTTCCTTTTTTTGTTTGAGTAAACACCTTTTTTAGTCCCTGTCAATATCTACGAAGTCCTTTTTAGTCCCTGACAATAAAAAAGGACCAAATTGGTCCCTGAAATTACAAAAAAAGGGCCATGTTAGTCCTTATGTCAACTCCCAAATATGTAGAGTGACCCTTTTCTTGTACTTTCAGGGACCAATTTGGTCCTTTTTTATTGCCAGGGACTGAAAAGGACTTCGTAGATATTGCCAGGGACTAAAAAGGGTGTTTACTCTTTTTGTTTTATTCTTTCATCCTCTCCAACGAAGTATGATCTTCTTTAGAGTTATTGATATTCCTTAATCAGCTTGTCATGCTCTGCAATGAAACAATATTTCCAATGGTTTAGCCCTTCTTTTCTCCAAATTGTCCACAGGAAGTAGATTAAGACACGAAAGATTAGGTAGAGTAGGACCTTGGTAGAGCTCCACTTACATTATTGAAGGAGCGTTTCACAGCATGAACAACCAAGGTTATTAAAATCGCGTGTAAAATAATAATATCGACCAATTTTACAATTTTTATTGTTCCTACAATTCAAATCGTATGTAGTATCGTTTCATTCCATATCAACATTTATGAACGTGGAATCAGTGGGATCGTACACCCACCATGTTTGTGATTGAAAGAAAAAGCATAAACAACCCATAACTAAAAGCCCACCTAAAAAACGTCCACTAAAAAACACAAAATTATAAAAAAAATGTACCCATCTAATCTAACTTTCATATGTTAAAAAAATTCCCAATCGAAAACCCTACGATGTGTGAGGCTCACTGGTGCTACGTGTTTGAGGCTGACTACCACTATCATTGTCAACTGGTGTTATGCTGCTACTAGCTGTCTATCTTTTGCCACCTAGCTTGAGTGACTCTCACCTTGGTTTATTCTACTCTATTTTTTACAACATAGCTATTTTGCAACATTTAATCATGTAAGCATAGTTTCTTTTCTTTTCTTTTTTGGAATTGGTAAATGAGCAGTTTTGAAGGGCAAAACCACTAAAAAACAAAGCATAAACAACAAGTAAATAATCCCAAAATTGGAAAAACCAGCAAGGAGGGGAAAATGAGAGACTATTCAAAATAGATGGAATAAAGAAAACTTGAGGGTGTGTTATGTGTATGAAGCACAACACAAATAAACTTCCATTGTTTCAGTTCTAGTAATACACGTGTGTATATATATGCATACTAAGATCTTTGATAATAAATATAACATTTGTTTTTTAACAAGAAGTGTTTTTTGTTTTCTTATTTTTTGGTGGGAAAAGACATCATTTTTTCTTATTTTCTTTTTTTTTTTGATGCATTATCAGTGATATACTTTGTTGTTGTTCTCATAAATCTTATGGTAAAAGAGTTGTGCTAGTTTCAAGATAAAACTAATTATAATATATGAAATTCACTCTACACATTAAGCAGTATAAATGAATTGATCGAATAAATGGAATACTTTATGTTATATTGATTGAATTGAAATGCATGAGTAAATTTGAAAGATTTTTCTGTTGCTTGCTATATTAAGGTGATTGATTTTGTAGTGATTATAGGCTTATTATTGTGACTGATTTGTAGACTAGTAACTAGCAATTATGGTATATTATGCTTGCAGGGTCAAATATTTGACAATGGGGCTATTGATGAACATATAGCTCAATGGAAGAAAACAGGTTGCATATTAATGACCGATGGGTGAACTGAAAAAAAAAAGGAGGACAATCATAGATTTTTTTAGTGAACAGCCCTATGGGAACTATTTTCTTGAAGTATATTGATGCATCTGATATATCCAAGACTACTGATAAAAATTTTAAGATGATTAAGGATGTTGTTATGGAGGTTGTTGAAGAAAATATTGTGTAAGTTGTGACGGATAATGCGGCAAATTACAAAGCTGATAGAGAGATGTTGATGAAAGAAAGGAAAATGTTGTAATAGACACCATGTGCAGCACATTGCATTGATTTAATGTTGGACAATTTTGAGAAGAAGATACCAGTTCACCAGGACATAATTGAAATGGGCGAATCATAACTACATTCATTCAAGAACTTCTTTGATTTCTATATTGCATAAGTTCACTATTGCGACCCGGCAAGTGCACCGGTCGTAAAGTAATAAAGTGCACCGGAGTACGAGATCGTTCCCACGAGGATCAGAATCTTCAAGCACTAGTTCGCTAATTGCGTCTTAGTTGGACAATCAAGAATTGGATTTGAGAGAATTATAATTGAAGAACTTTAAAAATTAAAAACAAGTAATATCATTCAATCAAGAAATTTCAGAATTAAAAAGAATGAATGAAAGGATGATGTTTGATTAAGAATTTAAAACAAGCGTAGTTAAGGTTTCGACTTCCTCCAATTTTCTCAATATGTTATGAATTAAACTGTCAAGAATCCGTTCTTAATATATTGCCAATCAATTCTTTTTAAGTTAATTAAGGCTCAATTCCTTGTTACCCTAAATCTATGTGATCTCAGAAGAACCCTAGTTTCCCGGTTATTCCCCAAGAAAACATGCATTAAGATCAAGAATTTCAAGATTGCACAATTACCCTATGTTTATCCCTAGATCACAAGGATTGTGATAAATTTATCAAGTCAGGGTTCATGCATCAACATCCTTATTGTCATAGAATTTCCCAAAATCATTATATAAGGAGCAAACTCATAGAAAGCATTAAAGACAGATAAATTCATTCAATTATAAAAAGAAAAGAATTCAAGAACAACTTAATTCATAAACATAAAGATTCAATTGGGTTCCATCTACCCCTAAATACATAAAAGACTACTATAGCATACTAAATTGAAAAACAATGATAAAGAAAAGAGAACCCCAAGCCTCCATTGGTGTGATGTTGACTTGGTTCCTCAGTGTTCCAGTGCTCCGCAACAGGATTCCTCCTTCAGTCTTGGTGTAATGCTCTGGACTTGTGAATTGGTGTTTTGGTCTGACCCCAAGCTCCTTATTTATAGCCATTGGAGTTGTATCCTTCATTGCATCTCTCCCCGAATCTGTATCAGATTTGTAGTTGATTCTACAATTGTTTCCTTTTTGCATTTAAGATCTTGTAGATTGGTGACAAATTTTTGACTTTGAATCTTGTTATAATCTTGCTTCAATCTTCCATGAATCTCTTTAAATCAGGTTTGATATGTTTCCGCTTTAATTTCGGATATCAAAATCTTATATCTATTGAAAATCTCAGCAAATCTTCATTAAATTTTGTCAAATCTTTACTGTCAGGATGTGCTTGGGCGCTCAAGCGTGCTGTTGGCCGCTTGAGCGTGATGAATTGTTTCAAATTGCTATTTCTGCCTGCCTGAGCGCGCTTGAGCGTGCTACTGGGCGCTCGAGCGTGCTCCTCGAGTCTGAATTTTTTATTCTTGGGCGCTTGAGCGTGCATCTGTGCGCTTGAGCATCCGGTTGTGCCCAGTTTGGATGTTTTTCCTGCTTTGAAGCGCTCGAGCGTCCTGTTGTGCGCTTGAGCGTGCTTTTCTGGCTCTTAACTTGTAAGATTTTGGCTTCCCTTGGTCCATATTGAGTCGCTACTTCTTTGTCATGATTTCTCTAGCACTTTTAGCATCAATTCTTGTGGTTTTACCTTCAAAATGCATATATCATCAAAACGTCAGCTCAATTTCCTATCTTATGATTTATATTTTGTAAAACCTTGAATTCCATGCATTCTACTACATAACTCTTGTATAATTTAGCCTAAAACATGGTAAACCATAGGTTTATCATTCACCATAGGAACTGATTTGGTAAGTGTTGTGACTTCAGCAAATGCATCGATCATAAAAGTAATAAAGTGTACTAATTACGAGATTGTTCCCACAAGGATTAGAATTTCAATCATTAATTCACTATTTACGCTTAAGTTGGACAATCAATCAAGAGAGTTGAATGAAATTTGATCACGAATATTATATGAAAATCGAACTAAATAACAAGCCAGGAAGGTAAGATTTAGATTACTTGTCAATCAAGAAAAGCAGTTAGGGATTCGGCTTCCCTCAATTTCCCCTTTAGTTTTTAGAATTAAAACCTTAATCAATCGCATTTTTTATATTGCCCATCAATTTCCTTAAATTAGTTAAAATTTAATCCCTTGGCATTCTAACCCTTTAGTCTCTTAAGAGAATCCTAATTCCTTGCTGTTTCTCAAAAGAATTTAAGCATTAATATCAAAAATCATAAAAATGGTATAATTCGTCATACCTAGAGTCATACAAATTAATGATGAATGAGTGAAACCAAATTCATATTCCAACATCCTTATTGTCGTTTACGAATCCTAATTCAATCTACAAGAACAACTCATAGAAGACATTAAGAAAAGACACATTCATTCAATATAAAAATGAAAAATATTAAAAATTAGTTCAGAAACATAAAGATTCAACTGGGTTCCATCTAACGCTAACTACAAAGAAAATCAATCCTAACATGGTGGAATCAAGAACACAAGAAAACAAGAAGGCTTCCCCCAAACTCCATTTATGTGATGACACGCTGAATCTTCAAGGGTTTTAGTGTAATCTCAACTCTAACCTGTCTCTAGCTCTCAAAAGTATGAAAGACTCACTCCTCCGATGAAAACTACACCTCCGGTGTCAACTCTATCAAAGACTCATGAAGAATATCTTAAATAAGTGCAAGAATCCTTGTTTTACGATAAAACCACAAAATGGGCCTTAATTGGGTCGCAATTGGGCGTTAAAGTGCCTTTTAGCGTGCTAAAACGCGGCAGTTTGACAAAAAAAATATAGTTTCATATTTTGGCCATAACTTGAGTTGTACGCGTTCGATTGATGTGATATTGGTCTTCTTGAAAAGATAAAAGAGAGAACCACAACTTCTATTAAGAAAAAAGATCAAAATCAATCATCTTGGACACGAAAAATTGACCGAAAGACAACTTCGGGACATTTTCACTAAATCCTTGCTCCTCATTTATCGCTTTAAGTCCTTCTAGCTTAAACATTGCTCCAATTTGACTCAATTGTCTTACAAAACAAGTAAAAGCCATTCACACGAGTCAATAATTCCAAGTTCATGCTTTTTAGCCAAATAACTCTAAAGTTTTTATGCTTTTGGCTAGTTAGTAATGTGATTTTAGTCCTTTAAAACATGATAAACTATGAATTTATTAGTAAGACCGACTATGACTCGCTTTGCCACATCTTATCTAACTTTGGGGTTCCTGTATTAAAATAAAGAGCACTGATAAGAATGCTTACCTCCAATGAATAGAAGTTTACTCGGTTTACAAAGAAAAATGATGGAAAACTAATTAAAGATACTATTACAGACAATGTGTTCTGAAAAAATATTATGATTTGCTTAAGGAGCGCCGGTCCTCTGATCAAAGTGCTTCACATGGTTGATTCGGATGAGAAGCCAACAATGGGCTTCATTTATGGGAAAATTAATGAGGCTAAGGAGAAAGTTAAATCTAACTTCAAAGAGGTTAGAAGAAGGTAATTCGATTTTAATTTTTGTTTAGTTTGAATTTAAATTGTATAGTCATTGTTTTCTAAACTAATTTAGTTTTTTTCATTCTTTAGTTATATGCCTATATGGGAAGTAATTGATAGAGGATGGCATGGGCAACTCCATAGACCTTTGCATGCTGCAGGCTTCTACCTTAACTCGCGATTATAAAAGCCTGGATTCCAACCAAAATATGATGTTAAACATGCATTGTATGATTGCTTAAACAAGATGGTGGGCGATATAGAAGAAATATCTAATATTGATGCTCAATTAGAAGATTTCAAGAGTAAAGGGTTTTTTTTGGTAATCCAATAGCCAAGGCTGCAATTGAGAAAAAAGCTCCAGCAGAATGGTGGGAGTCTCATGGGGATGATCATCTAGAGCTTCAAAAATTTGCTATTCGTGTATTAAGCTTGACAAGCAGTTCTTCTGGGTGCGAGTGAAATTGGAGTGCTTTTGAAATGATAAGGTTTCAAGAATATGAAATATAAATTGCATTTCATTTCAAAGGTATAAATTTCATGTTAATTGCTTTTTATTTGCTTAGGTGCACACAAAAAGAAGAAATCGTTTGAAACAAAAGACCATGAATGATGTTGTTTTTCTGATGGCTAATTTTAGATTGGCCAAGAAGAAGGCTTCTAGAAAAACTCTTGCAAACTATAATGTTGAAATTGGTGATATTTCATTTGATGAAGAATGGATTATGGAAGATGATGAGAGTGCTTCCCTCATTCAAGAGTTTGATGATTTTGAGTTGGAACAAAATGAAGAAGAATGGCACTTGGTTCAACCTAACCCCATGGATGATTTGGACTTGGGATTGCCAAATTTTGATGAAGAATTGCCTAAAAATGGAGAAGATGCCATATGAAGATAATGATTATGACTTAAATGACTTGATTTGATAATTTAGATTTGAACTCTTTTGATTGATTTTGGGATTTTGTTAGGGTGTGACTTGAATTATTTGAATTTAGTAGTGACTTGGAATTGATGTTGTTGATGCTTTCATGGTTGAGTTTGAACTCTTTTGTTTCTTTGTAATTATCTAGCTTAAATGTCTAAGTTGTTTTCATACTTGGATTTGATCATTCATATGATTTTAATATTCTATATATACAAATAAGATCTTACAATTCATGTCGATTTTATGATTTACGATGTTGTTACCCTTTTTCGATTTTAAATAAGATATCGATTTTAACAATATTGTGAATATATATATATATATATATATATATATATATATATATATATATATATATATATATATATATATAGCAATATGTGTTTTTTTTTAATATTTTTTGTTATTCAATTTTTTTGGATAAAAAATTTAGATTTGGAGAGACATGTAGGAAAGACCATCAACTTTATTGAATTTATAGTAGCATTACATATTACCTGCTAAAAAGATAGGTGAGAATGAAATCAAAGCCATGATTAACATGGGTGGAAGATTCGAATGTGTTATAATAAATGTAATGACAATTTACATATTTTAAAAATAATTTAATAACAAAAATCTTTAAAACACTCACTGTTGTCGCTTTAATATATATAATTGATTTCTGTGTATTGAAAGATGCTCTCTGTTACACTGCTTTCTGTACCCATAAAAATGATAACTTGATTGAGTAAGGATCAGTGACAGCAAGGGGAAGATGATGAATCAAGGAATATAAAGCAGATAATACCACGTGAAAACCATGTGAAAGGTGGTTGAATAAATTGTCGACGATAGATGAAGCGATAGAAAGTAGTACTCGAGGTAATGGAATGAATAATTCTTGAACCAGCGAATAAGAGAATAATGTTATCATAGCTACAATAATTGTGTAGTAAGAAATCACGACAAATATAGACATTAACTACTATTGTTATTGCTAAAGATTTTTTTCCCCCTTTTGAGTGAGCGCTAGAGATTTAATAGTAACAATGTTTAATGATTATCACCTCCATTTTTTATTTTTTATTTTTTAAAATTAACATCATGATTGAAACAGGATACTAGTGCTATTCGCGAGGTTGTCTTATAGCAAGAGATAACTCTTCAATCCTCTCTCTAACTTTTTGATATTGAACACAACTTTTATTGGCCATAAAAATTGAAAATTGAAAGCATCAAAATGTCACAACTCAGAGCCAATAATTTTCCCATTTGAGGATACAGACCCTGAATTGTTAGGGTGCTTCTAAAAACAACCCAGAGCGGTGGAACTTCTATAGTTCTATTTGTGCTTATATCGCAAGTTCCCTCAAATAATATTAAGACGAGTAATGCTACGGTCCTGGATTACAAAGCCCAGGTCCCAGTGTAATGGCACCACTGTTACGGTTATTTTATACTGTTTACCGCTGTCGAGTGCTTGGATAAACTTGATTACGGAAAAAATTATTATAATAAAAATATATTTCAGAATATTTTATAAAATCAACTAATGTTTTATCTCAACTCTTATACAAGTACAGGCACATTGATAGTAAATAGATGGGTTAAATGTTAACTACTACCTTTCAACTCTTATCACCATTCTATTTAGCTCACTAACTCAAAATATTGTTCCAATTGACCCCAATTAAAAAGTTTCCACCTAAATCAATAACTTGCGTTGCAAGCCATTTAACACCTAAGACAAACCAAACGATGCTTATAGGACCTTTTATCAGCTCACTATCAATTTGATGGTTCTTTCCTTCCTAAGGGGGAAGTTAGTTTGACAACTTTTCCATATCTTTGGGGTCTACCTAAGTAGGCTAAAAACTGTCTTGGTATGAAGGGAACGTGTCTTTGGACCTGTTTGGTCTTTGGAAGATAATAGTGGGAGGTTATCGGAGCATCGTACTTCCTTAAAAGGAAGAGCTTCGTTTACTATATATATAAAAAAAATAAAATTAAGAGCCTCAAATGAAAAATACACGAGGTGATTTGTACAACTAGTTAAAATTACTTTTATCCTCATACTAAACCGACCATAAATATTGTAGTTTCATGGGAACTGTGGTTGGGTACTAAAGGGCTGTGCATGAGAAAAATGGCTACTGACGTATTCGGTATTCAGACCTAGCATGTCCATGGCCGTACCACAACCTTCCATGAATTGGGGACTGAAATTGTTTTTACCATAAACATGTCATACGAGGTTATGGTTACCAGAACTTCGTAAGATTGCATAATAAAATGTGCTTCAAGTTATTATCATTTCCTTTTGAAGGCACAGCAGGACAGAGATCAGAATCTTCATCTAGAAAAATAATTTTAAAATTGACTATGCGTTCTTTCTTTATGAAATTTAATACAATTTTCGAATGGAAGATAGCTATTCACCAATATAGATCGTACAACAATAGTCTAACAGCTAAGAAAATCATTCCAGCATATTTCAGATGCATGATTTCCCAAAAGATTGCTAATGCTAATTTGAAGCATGCCAAACTTCTTCCAGCCATACAAAACCGTTTCACTTTGTATAGAGAACATCCTCCCATGGGTGGCGGTAGAGCGGTTGCTTCAATCTCTTTTGGTCAAAGGTATGCCTGAAATTTTAAACAAGTAACAATGAATTAGACCAAGTCATGTATACTTTTTTTTTTGGAGGGGGATCGAGATTCTGAGTTCAATTGATTCTCAAAAGACATGCAATATGTACACTTGGTCACCAATCGGCATGAACAACCTGTATCAGAGACTACGAGGACTACCTAACTGAAAGTGGAATCCTTTGGACCACAAGAGAATTGTGGATAATAAAAAGGCTACAGGGATCCAAAAATAAAATAATATCCAAAAACTGCTCTACACAATGAAATATGCATAATTAATTTATACTCACCCAATCAGACCAATGGAGCGTGCCAGCACAAAGAGCCCATTCAGATAGCCAATTCCCACAATTTCATCAATCTCTTGCTTGGTGAACATTCCACTACCAGCAAGAAGATCCAAAAATAGTGATCCAATTGCTCCATCTACGTTAAGAACTAAATTATTTGCCTTCGTGAGAGTGTACGTTTCAACTTGAACAGCATATTCCATGTATTTCACTGAAGGAAAATGTGTGCGTGCAAACCGCTGTAGCAGCTCAACTCTCTTATCTTTGTTGTCCCGATTCTTGATCCTGTATCACAAAGCAAAACCAAGCCTCGAGAGATTTAGATTTTTAATGCAACAGCAATAGAAACAGAAAAATGTTTACTTAGTACATGAACAAACATAACACATTACCTGTGCCCTATTCCTGGCACTCGAATTCCCTTCTTCTTCATACTTTCAACAAACTCATAAGGTGTAAGCCCCTGTGACAAGACAAAGTTCAGTACCACATGTTTGATGAAAGATAATGATGCAAAATTATGGCTTTCAGGAAAATGCAGAAGTTTTCTGCTATATTATCATTCTTCAATCATCAAAAGTCTTCCTTTCACATCCTTCTAACAAGCCTTTTAATCAGGCAATACAAAAAGTAACTGACAATAAAGGACCATCAATGGTCTTAAAAACTGACACAAAACGGAAATAACCATAAACAAAACATAAAGTCATGCAAACTGAAACGTCTGCAAACTGAAACGTCTGCAATTATTAAAATCCATAAAAAGCTTTAAAACTGAAACGTCTGCAATTATAATAATTTATGGTGACTTAAGTGCATCATCCTCTCCCACTAGGAGAAGATTCGCCCTCGAATCTGCAACGTCTTCAGGTGGTAATCCAGGCGGCAACTCTTCTGGTACAATATCACCAAATTTCCTAATTAAGATTAGAACTTGGAAATGCAATTCTTTGACATGCTTGGTATATTCATTTGTAGTTTTGATCAATGATCGCATCTGTGATCCGTCATAGGAAAACTTTGTCTGATGTACCCGCAAGTCCCATTGCCCTTGACGATCTCCAATTAAACTTTTACCAAAAGCTAAATCTTTATCTCCATGGAGCATAAGGTTGTTATGCTCGTTGTCCCCAAATTCATAATACTGCTTGCAAACTAAAGACTTAGACTTCTTGGATGAAGGATCATTCTGCATGATATCTTTGGGTAGAACTTCATCTTTGTTAGAGATATTAGAATTTCTAATAATTGACTTCCCATCGGAATCACTACAAGAGATTTCTTTCACCTCTGGATTCTCGTCGTCGTACCTCTGGATTCTCGTCGTCGTCTTGCTCCCAATCATACTTATCATAGATAGGGAACTTGTCATAAATTGGAGCATCCATAACAGGATTCTCATCATCTTGCTCTTCATCATATTCATCATAGATTGGGACCTTCTGGTCTTCTGTCAAGTCTATGATGTCAAAGACCTTTTCGACGGTGCTGGATGAGTGGTGCCTTCGAATTCCGGGATCTCAATCATCACCTCAATATTAGCAAAAAAGGATTGATTTCCAGGTTGACTTCGTCTTCGTCGCTGCTGGTTCCGGTTCCAGAATCTCCTTTCCTCCTCATGAGATGATCTTTCAGATTCCCATCCTTCATCTGACTCGTGCAACTGTGCCTCTGCAAGCAGTTGTTCGAGTTCTTGGATCCGTCTGTCCTTTTCCTCAATTTCAGCATCTCTCGCATCAGGATAATAATCACCATCGGTAGGTTGACCGCGTCTGCCGCAACGACCTCTTCGTCCACGACCACGACCATGACCTCCGGGATTTTCCTGCTCAGCCATCTTTAAGGCAACCTGAGCTCTGATACCAATGATGCAAAATTATGGCTTTCAGGAAAATGCAGAAGTTTTCTGCTATATTATCATTCTTCAATCATCAATCATCAAAAGTCTTCCTTTCACATCCTTCTAACAAGCCTTTTAATCAGGCAATACAAAAAGTAACTGACGATAAAGGACCATCAATGGTCTTAAAAACTGACACAAAATGGAAATAACCATAAACAAAACATAAAGTCATGCAAACTGAAACGTCTGCAATTATTAAAATCCATAAAAAGCTTTAAAACTGAAACGTCTGCAATTATAATAATTTATGGTGACTTAAGTGCATCAGATAAAGTACGTGGTGTGTTTGTTGACTTGGGGAAAGAGGAGGAGGGGGGGTGTTTCAAAATTTTACAAATGCCCTTAGTTTCTATTTTTTTTTTATAAAAGATAATTTTTTACCCATTAAGATTTTGTTCCCCTTCCCCACAACAATTTTATTCTAGTTCCATCCAGCTTCACAGGAAAAGTTGATTAATCATACCGTGTCATGAGCATCCTTGAAGTAGCGAGCAGCATCATCAATGGCACCCCCAAATCGTGGACCAATTGTAAGCAAACCTGTTTCAGAAGTGCATTGCTAACTATTTTATGGCTTTATAGCATACAAAGTTTTGGTCACTCCATCAGATACTAGCCCAACGTCAACAAAAGTAGACAGACTAAAGACATGTTTTTACCTGACACAAGACTGGAAACTAGGTCCTTTCCAGCCCTTGCAGTCACAATAGTATTATGAGCACCAGAGACACAAGGACCATGGTCGGCACATAGCATGATGCATATCTGATCAATGAAATGTATCAGCTCAATAGAAGCTGGAAGATAATATCAATAGTTTGCTTTGAAAAGAAATAACTAAATGGAAAACTGACAGCACAAAAATTATCTAAAGAAGTTGGACTGCAGAGTGTACAACAATTTCACATACTCAAGAGACAAACATATGGCAAAAAGTAGGAAGATAATCGAGGAAAGCTCTGCACTATTGAATATCCTACCTCAATAAATTGAGTACAATATCGGGGAAGGCTGCGTTTAAACCATAAAAGAGAGATAACGTCACCGACACCATAACCCTTTTCAATAATGGAAGACATGGGTACACCAGCATAGCATGGCTCCTCACCTTCGGACAATATTATAAGAAAACTTTAGTTTAACTGTCAAATTTGAGTGCTTTGGCCACAAAAAGAAAGACCATATTTCTAAATTATAACATTAGTGGATCCCAACATACCTCTGTCATCAGAAATGGTAGAAATAATATGAGTTGGAGCTCGGACTTTTCCACTCTTAATTGCGGAGTTAAGATCCTCAGGGATCAGTGGAGGAGTAATTTCCTTCACTGGTGTGATCTTCCCTTCTTCGGCCTGGCAAAAGATAAGCCAACTAAGATATTATAGCTAATCAAGGAAATGCATGAGACTTCTTTAAAACATTGTTTACTTCAGGGGATAGGGAAGAGGGGAGAAAACTTAATTAAAGAAATGAAAAATTTCAATATACATGCAAACTAACCAATTTGTCAAATGTTTCTTTAATTGCAGCTTCAAAAGCTTCGTACGAAGTGGGAACAACAGCTCCAGCTTCCCTTAGTGCCTGATTCTTTGCTTGGGCAGACTCCAACTCACCACCACTCTTAGCTCCCTGATTTATACAAGTGTCAATGGAGATTAAGAATGCTGTTCTTTAATGACGAATGCTTTTATTGAGAACTTAGTCAAAGATAAGGGAACGATGACATACAGCATGACCAAATTGTACTTCAGATTTGAAGAGTCTTGCACAGGTTCCACTAACCCAGGCAACAACTGGTTTTGTCACTCTCCCTTGTTTTAGGGCTTCCACTAAGGAATACTCATCGCGCCCGCCAAGTTCCCCGAGTACAACAATCATTTTAACCTGAGGTTTAATGTAAATCCAGACTGGTCAGTGACAAAAACCTGATATGCTCTATATTCTAGTCAGTTATTCATGGGTTGTAGATATTTTATGCAGTTCCCCAAGACAAAAGCAAAAATCTACCTTTGTTATGTTGTTAAACCGTAAAACATGATCGGAAAGTGTGGAACCTGGGAAAACGTCTCCTCCAATGGCAACACCTATAGCAAAGCAAGAAGATATAACTCAACACTAGCATTAACAAAAACAGAAAAGATAAAAATCAGCATATAAATACCTTCATAAATCCCATCAGTTACGCGGGCAATGGTGCTGTATAATTCATTGGACATCCCACCCTGCAATTCAAAAGGTTGTCTTCTCTCAGAACCATCCGTGCATGCATTAGATCATACCAAAAGAAACAAAGCTCAAATTCTAAATTTCTATAAACCACCATTTGATACTCTTAACATCAAATAAAAGCAATTTCATGTAAAAATCCTATCTTAGCTAAAGAAGCTATTACCATTATTTAACAATAGAGAGGGAGGGGGAACAGTGGCTATTAATGTCAAAGAATCCTATCATGCAAGTACACTACCAATTTATTTATGGTATGTTGCCAGTACGCTGTACTGCTCTTCTCAAGTGATAAATAGATGCATCACTGTTCCACCATAATTATTATCATGTAAACATCAGATTGTTCAATGTTTACCAAAATATTTAAGCCAATCCCTTGGTTCTTTCAGAAAGGAGAAACAAAATATAAATGATAAAAAAATAAATTCAAAGATGAGGATTGCAATGTACATAATCATTCCAGTTTGTCCTGTTGCACTTGTATCTATATTCAGTTTACTATCTATGTATCTACACATGCTGAACCTACTCATTAAGCTTGTAAGAAGACTAGGTATTCAAGAGACTGTTTAGAAACTATACTATGTCTCAAAATTTGAAATGAACTAAGCCATGATGGACAAGTATAAACAGGAAAAAGACATGATTCGTAGTCATCTCTACTAGGAATACTATTAAATTTCTTTTGGAACTTAAATTAGTCCCTAACGGTGGAATCTTTCTCTGGTACAAGACAATAAAAATAAACAACGTATCATAATTTTCAACGTAAAATGTATGCATTTGCAAACATCTTGAACACATCCCACACCTCCTTAACACAAAAACAGGTTAGTATTATCAGAAGCTTCACAGTGGTACTAGATAACGAGGTCGATTCTAAATTTGAGAAAGATGACAGTAGCATAAGCAGGAAATGAATAACTACATACAGATTTAGAAACAAATCCAACAGATCCAGGCCTGTAGAGCTTGCAGTGAATTATATTGTCAATTGTTCCAGCTGTATCACCAATTTTAAAAGCACCAGCTTGAATGCCTCCAACAGTTGCTGGGCCAATAACAACCTACCACACCATGAGCACTAAAATAAGTTTTTTTTTTTCCAGGTTATTATATATCTATTAAGTCCATCAATTTCCATTTCAACTCTCACCTTATTGTTTGCACGGGCATATGCAATCAATTGCTTAGTGTCTGACTCAGGTACTCCTTCAGCAATAATGGCAACAACTCGAATTGTTGGCTGCTTCAAAGCGGATATGGATGATGCAGCAGCACTGTATGTAGATCAAATTGTACTAGTTGAAATTATAAGGATTTAGGAAGAGAAAGAAGGAAAATAAAAAATAGGGACTCAATAATTTGACATTGATAGTGATTTGATGTGATACAAAAGACAAAAATACTAGGTTTCTAATCGTAATTAAATAAGAAAACAAATCATGAAATTTAAAGAAATATGGAAATCTTTCATAAGAGATCATACAAGATACTCAAAATTATGATACACCACCGACATTATGAGATATTTTCTAGATATGCTATCAGTACTTATGTTCTATTTTGTAATAAGATAGCATAGACTCGAGTCAAAACAATATTAAATAATTTACTGACCTTCTAAATGATGCAAAGTTGATGAAGACATCAGCAGTAGGATGTGCAGCACAAGCTGCTTCAATGCTGCAAAATAAGTCAACGTAGGGCTAAGAACACATTACACTCAGACAAACAAGAAATCAAGCTCTACAAGTTGGTTACTTTGTATTCAATGGCATGCTGAAATAGTAAGGAGATCACTAAAATGTAGAAAAATCATCCCTCGGCTACGAGTAACCATATCCAATATTCAAACAGAAAAAGGACAGTTTGTGCACAGAAATGAACGAGGAACACATACGTAGCATGAACTGGGATGGCAATTTCCTCCTGACCAAAAAAGAGTTTCTGAAATCCCTCAGAACCAGGGTTAATTATTCCCGCAACTGATGGTGTTTCCCTACCTATGAATACAAAATTGGAGCTTCAATTAATATTAAAAATGGTTAATCTTACTATATGATTTGACCTAGTCCATCCGGAAGAAAATTAAGATGATAGAGCAGATACAAACCGCAAAGGAAGTCAAAATCAAGCATCCGCTGGATGGGAAGTTGCTTGTAGTTGTAAAACAAAGCTTGTGTAGTACGCGAGAAAAGTTGTCCAGTGGCCATGACGAAGAAACAGATAGATCTGATGACAAACTAGTGCATTATTTTCTATATTGCAGAAGAAATGATATAAAACAATATTTACGATATTTTCATAGCAAAAGTTAAATTTCAAGTGTAATATAAATAAATAAAAATATTAATAATGTAAGATATTCTCCACATCAGTTGAAATCACGCATAGAGATTAATACCTGTCTCCAGGATCAAACATCAATCAACTATTTTTAAGCAACTATAGATTCAACTAAATACAAAATTACAAATAATTTTATAATTCACAGCAATAGTGTCATGTGATGTCTAAATCTTCATAATACAAGTAAGAAGCTTAAGGTCCATACTCCATATCCTCATTAGCTTAATAGAAATCTATCCGAAGACCAAAGGATGAATTAAAAACCAATCAAAAAGGTAAGTAGACTAGTGATGCCAAAAAACAGAGTGGGTCAACCATACTCCTAATGCGAGAAAAGCCAAATCTTTGCCGGGTATGAAGTCATCCTGTTCAATTACAAACAAGAAGGGAAAAAAAACAAACACAAAAACAAAAAGCTCTCAAATCTCCGTAGTTATTCAACACAAGCATCCAAGGAAACCAAAATTCACAATTTCATTCATCAATAAAAACGAAACCGATCATTTAACAAATCACCACAAGAACGGAAATGCGGAAACGCAAACTATTAATTTTGAAAATTAAAAAAAAAGAAAGAAACTTGCCAAACGAAACAGATCCACAACCAGACCAAGTTTACAGCAACCAAACAACAACTCCCACAACCATTATAAAATTACATCAAACCAACCAAAAAACTAACGCTCACCAAAGCCACGAAAACCAAAGTGCAACCACCACAACCACAAGTCAAAACCAAATCTACACAAAATGCACGTATGATCGCCGAAACTTGAACTCCAAAACAATCAACCGAAATCGAAAATTTCCAATTCCGACACAAATCAGAAGGTCTCTTGCATAAGCAGAGAGATCTTCCCTAAAATTCCACAGATTTCAAATTCAGCAAGCAAAAGAGGAATAAGAAAGTAGTAGAAGAAGAAGAAGAATTCAAGCACATGAGCAAAAAATGCGAATTCAAAATGAAGCAGGGAAATTGAATCCAGAGAGGAAAAAAGTGAGATCTAGGATGGCGAATGTGAAGAAGCTTGGTTTTGGTGGTTAGTTAGAGTGTACCTGATTCACTCGCCTCGCGGAATCGGCCAGGAAATGAGTCGAGAGCGAGTTGGGAAGAAAAAAGATAGAAATAGGAAGAGAGGGTGGTAGATAGGGGTTTAAATATAGTGTGATGAATATAGAGAGAAAGAGAGTGAGTTATATAGTGTGAGTGAATCACGTGGCGGGTGGTAGTTAGCTTTAGCTCATGACTGGGTTTGGTTGGCTGTACAAAATTTACTAAACTTCTTTTATGTGTTAGATGGAAAGAAGAAAATTGTGGTAAGAGTCGAGGGTAGGTACGTACGGTGGCTATTGCATATTGCTTGCCCTTTTTTTCTTTTCTTTATTAAAAAATTCCACACGAGTTTCGCCCTGTAAGCTCCTACTTTTTAAAGTAATAATTAAACAAATAAAAAATGCTAAAAATTATAACAAGTTATATATTTATGTATTCCTAAGATAATACTTAATTTCTTATTAGATACATTTTTATAAAGGTAATATTTTTTATATTACATTATTATTTTCTACCCAAATAATAAATAAGACAGAAAAAAGTTGGAGGTAAAAATAAATTTATTTTATAAAATCTATTTAAAAATATGAGTGTAAGAAATAATACATTTTTTATATAATATAAGAAAAGTATTATCTTTTTATAATTAGAGGTAATAGTTGAGAGGAGCGAGAGTTTAGAAAGGTGTAACCGAAATATAACACGAAGAGAAAGCGGTGAAGAAGGAAAAAAATTTAATATATTACACTTGTATGTACATTCCATCTATGATGCACGGACACGACACGACACGCCGACACGTTAATTCTAAAAAATGTCATATTTGGACACGTTGGGACACGTTTTGATATTAAATAAAATTTTTAATATATATAATATGATTTATATTTAATACATATAAGAGTTCATAATAAGTCATATAACCAATTAAATATTTAAATTTCATAATATAAATATAAATAATTTTTCGTAGTTTGTTAATTTTTAATGTCGAATTTTATAACAGAAAAAAATTAATTTATAAATTATTTCTTTTATATTTAGTTAACAAAATAAAATTAAGATTTAAAAAAATAATAAAAATAAAAAAAAACGTGTCCGAGCGTGTCTTCAAATGTTGACCGCATGTTGAACACGTGTCTGAGCGTGTCCGACAAGTAAATTTCAAAAAAATTCACGTGTCCGTATAATGGAGCATTCCATTAGTAGGAGCATAATATATCAGCTAATATATTTCATCAAAAAAAAAATTAATATTATAATGATATATTTTCTTAAATATATAATTTATAATTTTATTTTAAATTACCTTCGTACTCACTGCTCAACGGTAGTGAAAACGACGAGGGAGAATGGCGCCAGCAAATAATAACGGCGAGACAGCGCAAAGGAAAAGCACAGCACAACTGAGGGATATGTTCGGAGCGGAAATATTACAAGTGTTCACGGGGGCTATCATTTAATCTTTAGATGAGAGTAAATATTATTGTTCCTTGCAAGATATAATATTGTTGTACTAACTACTAAACATGTAGGAGTTTATTTCGTTATCTCTTAAAAATTAGTGAGAGTATGATACTATATTTTTTTAATATATAAAATAAATAATAAAAATTATAAATTAAGTAATAAAAGTCTGTAATTTTTGTCATCTAGCTTCTAATTTTGTAAGTCTCTATTTTTTATTTCTTAATTTGTAAAATTTATTATTCAATATATAATATTTAACATAAAGTTTATAATTTAATAAAAAATAATACGATATTTTTAAATTTTTTTTTTATCAAAGTAGGGTCTTTATTATTTATTTTTTTTAAAGTATGAGTTGAGGACATGACAAACAGTTTAAAAAATAAACAATAATTTTTTTAAATAAAAAATGATATATTACTATAAAACTATCTAATGATTTTACATAATTTTTATAAATATTATATAATTTTCTTAGTTTAAAAATAAAATTTTAACCTCCTTTTTTTGTCCTTCCAAAACTCACCTGAGAAGTTTGAGGAGGCTTGGATTTTTTTCTATTACTTTCCAACCTTTTTTCTTTCGTTTCTCCTTCTTTCCCTTAGGTCTCACTAAGAGGCCACCCAAGTTCAATCTTTAAATAATAAGTTAATGTTACTTATATCTTTAAGAAGATTTAAACTAGTGCCAGTACTACGGTAAAAAAAAAAAAAAAACTTTTCGCTCCAATATCGCACTTAAGTTTTAAAGATTTAGATTAGTGCCAATTGAACTACAAAGTTGTTGACAAATTTATTATTATTTATGATATACTTTTTTGAATATATTCTACTACATCTTATCTATCATAAAAAATGTCCAGCGCAAGTAACATATATAATAATAAAGTATAAATAACACCAGTAAAACAATGTTGATATACGAGCAAAATCTGACTCCACCTAACCCCACAAAGTCTCAACTACGAAGGGGAATGTTTCTAATCCAATAAGGCCAAACTAGTCTTAACAAACATGGTGTTTCTAAAAGCCATACTTCAGAAACATAGATATTCGCTGAAAAGCTCTCAACCAAACACCACCTTTGCGTGCTTTGTACGTTAAGGTTATCATTATTTTTCAGGATACAGCTTCCAGTCTTCGGTAAAGTCTAAAATCAAACTTTATTATTAGTTTTATATTTGAATGCTTGAAAGGGAAGAAGTTGTTGTGGAGGAACTATGCTTGACTTCAATTGTAGGGAATGAAAGTATGTTGAGCCATAAAAATCAATCTTGATAGCTATGGCCCCAAACGTTGTTGCTAGCGTGAACTTCAAGTCAAATTATGGTGTCTTGTTATCAATGCTGTTTGCAGCCAGAAAGGAAAAAATATTATGCGGGTAAAACCAATAGACTATATCTAACTCAAAACCGCAATTAGTTTTCCCGTATCAAAAATTAAATAAGAGTGCTATATTAGTATATACACTTTTTTTTACTATTATTTTATTTAAGGGTTTCTATTTTCTTATGTAGGATATCTATTACAAAATTAAAAAAAATATTGTAAAAAAATCGAAAGATCACGGATAGAAAAAAATAATTTCCCTGCGACATGAAAATTGTTTTTCCTTTTATCTAATAAATGAAAATTTATGCTAAGTTGGTTAATAGATAATGGACTTAGGTTATTGAATGAAATTAGTATGAGATTTTATCTAATAATGATAAAAAATATTTTTAAAAAGTGTCAAAAGTTATTGCCATTTAGGTGATTTGTTGTTGCAGTCAAAATTAAATAAAATGATTCAAAACTGAACAAAATAAGTGTTTGTTTGGACATATGCAATCGACGTTTGCGTTAAAAACAATTAGTTTACGCAATAATTTGTGTTGTTTGGATAAAATTTGAAGTTTTTAAAATTAATTTGATAGTAAATAAAATAAACTTTTAAAAAATAAAAAATGTAATGAATAAAATTGATTGATTCTAAATATGAAAACGAAAATTTTAATACATACTGGAATAGAATCTGAAAAGACGTTTTAACAAGCCACGCACATGTGGCTACTCTTTAACAGCGAAATATTGGATACTATTTTACATTAAAATACAATCTCAATTCCCAATGACTAATTTCTCTAGAGAGATAAGATTGTTCTGTTATTCAATATTCATAATGCATTTGATAAAAAAAAGTGAGAAATTCTCAACTGCTATTTATCATAAAAATTATAAATAATTGATATATATATATATATATATATATATATATGCCGACAACTTGAGATAAATTTATCTTCGGTCTCCTTAAAACTACGTCGTTTTGTTTATTTATTTTTTTATATTAATTGATTCATCTTTGAATGGTTATGATTTCCTTTTTCTCTCTCTTCCTTTATCACTATTGATCCATCTTTGCACGGTTATAATTTAGTAGCCGGAAATAAAGTTATCTCTGACAGCTTGAGAAATGATAAGCCCATATATATATATAAAAATTATGTTAAAGATATATTTTATAAAAATAATTTATTTTCTCATTTTAACTGTTAATTTAACTATTTTGTATATAAAAAATATGCACCTTATATTATGGGAAAAATATTTCTGCAGTTATTGCAGATAAGTTATCTGCATTTATTTTCAAAACGACATCGTTTTGGTATTGAAATCTTAAAAAATTATAAATATAAAGACTATTATAACGCTGAAATAAATTAAAATTATAAAAATATCATGATTTTCGTCTTAAAGTGACGTCATATTAGATTTACTGCAGATTATCTGCAGTAACACCAAAAAAAGCGAACTCTTATATTATTGTTCGTAAATATATGCACATGTTATATTATTTATGGGTAATATATATCTCCCAAGTAAAAAAAAGGTTCTCAAGCTGAGACAATACATGATGTGGGGCGATTGATATTTTTTTTAAAAATGCATTTGTCAAGAAAAAGACAAATTATATAATATTAAAAAAGTGAAAGGACACATTATTCAATGAATTTATCTTGTCTTTTTTTTAACATAATAACTATTCATTTGTTATTTAACATGACAAATACATTTCATATTTTTTCTTTTTCTCTCCTTATATTACGGCCGGCCGGACCCATGCCTTTTATTGTCTTTGCAGATTTTTTTATTTATTTATTTCCTGTAACTTAGAGAGACGTATTACCCTTGTCCCTTTACATTTGAGTAAACTTTATGCAACTTCTCCGATAACGGACAAAAATGAGTCCTCGTGAAACTCAAGCTAAACATTTGTAAAAGAAAAATATTATTTTGTAGGGCACGGTGATGCATGTATTATTTTGTATTAATGATATTATCTATTTAACATTTGTAAAAGAAAAATATTAGATTAACTCATAATATTAAGATCATGATTTATACACATTAATGAATATAGTACTAAAATTTATTTAAGTACGAAAAATTGTGTAATATTTTTATAAATTATATTAACAAGGGGCAGGTTCTTTTTATATCAGTGTAAGACTAACAAGTCTTATATCACATCTCAATCGTTGATAAATGAAAATCATCGGTTGGTATATATAATATAATTAATGATTAATTAATTCATATGACTTCCTAAATTATAATCGTTAGATACACAAAAATCAACGGTTGAGATGTGGTGTAAGACTTATTAATCTTACACCGGTATAAAATGATCCTGATCTTGATCTTATTAACAATAACATTTTAACACAGATATATGATATATGTGCGTGTGTAAGTGAACTTTTTGATACAAATTATTTACGTATATTTATGAAAGGATTAATATTTGTCATGTTATAGCAGATAACTTTATTTTTTACATATATAAAAGTGTGTGGAGATCATGAGTCCATACGAAAAGAAAATAGAAAAAAATATATAAATCTCATTAAAAATATGTGTAGTATCTTCTAAAAACACTAATCTCGTTTACGAATCATCCGTGACTTGTCTAATTAAGTTTGAGTTTTTATTTACTTTTTTGACATTTAGTTGTTATATTTGATTTGAGAAACAACCTGTTGAGGCCACGTGCATTCATTCCTGGTAACAATTCCTAGAATATAGCTATGTCCAAATGACAAATATATGTTTCTCAGTTACTCTTTGCATTATCTTTGTTAAATGTCCCATTCTGTAATGATTGGAATTGATATGCCCTGAACGTGACAACAAAATTATGAAAATAGCAACGTGGTATTGTAATCTATGAGGAAAAATTATTGAAAGCATGCATTGTCAATGTCCGCAAAGCGATGGAAACTGATTTTTAAGTAAAATATGCATAGCATGGGACACGAGGAACCCCTCTCGTGTTCAATGAAACATTAGATCTACTATCAAAGCAATAAACAAGTGGTTTTAAGTTTCTTCTCTTGATCTTAGCTTTAAAAGATTAGAACATGTGTAGGGTTATGCATAGAAGAATAGAAAAAAAAATTGTTTCAAATATTTTTTATTTTAAAAATTTAAAATCATTTATGATATTTAATTAGTTATTAATAATAACCATTTTTCAATTGTTAATTGTGTAAATAATTAGTAATTTAAACTAAAATTACTTTTATGAAGAATTCTTTTTTTATATTTTTCTCTGAAATATAAATGTGCAGGTACCAAATCCAATCAATTTAATTTGATAAAAATCAGACCATATACAATAACATTTATCACATTTTAATTTAATGGAAAAAAAAGCTTGCAGAACGAAACAATTTTTTTTTAACCAAAAAATTGTGAAGGTTTTTAATTATATAAATTACTGTTGTCGTAAACATCCTAAAGGAGACCGTGAAAAAAAAATTAAAATTAAAAAATTGGAAGTCCCACCAATCGTCTTTTTCTATTAAAAAATAGAATAGTGATATTGAGTACCTTGAAAACCGATATGCCTTCTAAGCTCAGTTTCGGCAAAAGAATTGTAAAAGGGTGAAGTGATAAATTTGTGATGATTTCTATTTTTCTTTATTCATTGTTAATTTGTTATTTAATCCTTTTGGTTTATACCCAGGCCACGTCTGTTCTTGTTAAATGTCATAGCCCCATAACATTATACATGCCAAATAATGATTTAAGAATTTATGATAAATTGTACCTAACAAATAATTACTCCAAATTGTGGGAATTATAAGTTCATTGCAAATTTTTCATACTTTTAGGGGGCGTTTGGTAGAGGAAAAAAATTCTTTTGTCCGAGAATCTCAATTTTCAAAAATATGATTTTTACATTCAGTTTATGATAATATTTGAAAATTAAAAATTTAGAAAAATTCAGTTTCTCAAAAATCCCTAAAAATCCAGCGTACCAAACGGGCCCTTTTAGGCTATTTTGAGTTTGATTTGCTTTGTCACAATTACATTATATTTGTATTTCACTCAGGCCCACCATAGGGCCATATATCCCTCGTCTCAGTGCAAGAAGCCAAGAACTCCACCATCCCCTCGGACCCCAAACTAGTCTATGTTGGGTATGGCTAATACTTTAAATGTTGATGAGAATTTTTATTGTTAGGATCAGCAGAAAGACAAAAGGCAACTGGAGTCCCGCTCCCAGGTGAGCAGCAGAGGTCCGAGAGCAGCACTCTCAGGCCTGTAAAGACTAGGTACTATTGTGGGCCTCTGATTTATTATAGTTTTTCTTTTTCTTAATAAAAAGTTTGAGCTTGGACCCATAAATAGCTACTTTTAGGATTTTCTAATCTTATGTATATTCTCATTGTAAACCGAGTGACTTGTAATGAGTGACGATGAGATGAAAATAATACAGACAATTTGGACGTTGGAAATTTGTATATACATCCTATGAGTTATGAATAAGAAATGGGTTTAGGAAGAAAAGAAAAGAGAAGAGGGAAGTTGAAGGGTTAGGTGAGTTTTAAGAAGTCCCACATTGGATAACTAAGAAGAGGTGAGAGGGTATATAAACTCCCACCTCACACTTCTAAATTGGGGCACTACACTTTTGTGGAGGGGAGAGGGGCTAGATGGCCTTTGGTCAACCACACGCGCGTCGTCATCTGGCCGGCCGGCTCGACTCGTACGTGTGTGTGAAATAAAAATTATTTTATTAATTTTTTGTCCAAAAATACCCTTGTCCCTATCCGTTGCTTTCCACCAGATTCTTCAAACCAAACGTTTCTTCCCGCCGATTTTTTGAACGTTTTAAACCGAACCGGTTCTTCCTTTTCGGTTCGAACCGACACGTTCATTCAATATTGAACCGAACCGGTCATCGGTTATACCCATTCGCAGCCGTCAGTCACGGCAGTTCATCGTGACCGGTCAGTGTCTATATATAGACCCTGACCCCTTCAGAAATTTTATCCGATTTTCTACACTGTTACTCTGCAGGAATTTTTCCTTCATCCGATTTTGCATGCTTCCTTCCATTTTTTCTGGTGTAATTTCTCTGGTATCTTGTTGTGTTCATTCAGACTGTTGACTGATAGTGTCATCATTCTTCAGACGCAATCCGTTCTAACCTAGGAGACAAGTATTCATCAACCTTCGGCGTCAGTGAGGAAACAAAATGTCTTAAGGAGACACTTTTTATTGAGCTTGGATTTCTTATACTATCCTGCATACATTGTTCATTTTGTTCTGTACTCTAACATACTGTAAGTTTGTTCTTTATTTTATCCATTGCATTGTGTTCATGATTAGTATTCTCATCTGCTTCATACACCAGTTCAATTCTATTAGTGATTTTAATTATCACTCACTGTCTTTTAAACAACATAACCTACGTTGGGTGAACCAAAATAAATCACCATGTCAATTCTCTCTCTCTTTCTCTTTTCATTTGCGATTTGTGTACTATGTAAATTGTCGATTTCCAACAACCTACACGTTTAAACCATGTATTTCTGGGACAAGATGAGAAACCTATAGGAGAATAAGTGTTTGCACTTTGAATTCACTCATGCATCTTATGCTATCTTGCTCTGCAGTTTTGGGCTGGCGCTCCCCACCAATCAAGCACAAATTTTGTCATCTCATACTGATAACAGTTAAACAACAGTTTTTCATTTTGCTGCATGAATGGAAAGTACTTTACATTGTGCTCTGGTGGTATTATTATTATTATTTGTAATGCCCGGCAACTTGCAAGGATTAACGACTGTCCCCACACACTAACACGAGACTTTTCAGCGTGCTTTGTCCTCACTCGCACACTTCCCGGGAAAACTTCCCGGGAGGTCACCCATCCCAGAATTGCCCCAAGTCAAGCACGCTTAACTATGGAGTTCTTCCGTTCCGGGCTACCGAAAAGTAGATGCATCTTGTTAGTATAGGTAGTACCAATTAATTCTTATAATCCATTCCCAACTATACCGTCTCATACCAGCACAGTCTCTGGAATCTCTCTCTTTCGGGTGTGGATTCGATTCATTCATGTACCCCCGTCCCTAGAAGCCTGCCAGGAGCCGCTCCTTGTCCATGCCCTTTCGCACCGGCGATCACTCCCCGCCCTCGTCAGCGCCCGGGATGTTACATGCCCACCAGCTTCCGCCTGGTTCGTCCTCGAACCACACCGTACTGGATGAGAGGCCCTGCTCTGATGTATTCCCAGTGGGGGAGGATGTAATGTCCCACATCGGTTGGAGAGGGGAACGAAGCATGCCTTATAAGGGTGTGGATACCTCTTCTAGTGTGAGGCCTTTTGTGGGATGTCCCAAGAAACAAAACCGTGAGCCCGAGGGCAAAGCGGACAATATCATGCTACAGGGTTTGGGGCTGTTACATTTGGTATCAGAGCCTGGCCCTGGACCGGTGTGTACAACAGGGACGCTGTATTCCCAGTGGGGGAGGATGTATTCCCAGTGGGGGAGGATGTATTCCCAGTGGGGGAGGATGTAATGTCCCACATCGGTTGGAGAGGGGAACGAAGCATGTCTTATAAGGGTGTGGATACCTCTTCTAGTGTGAGGCCTTTTGTGGGGTGTCCCAAGAAACAAAACCGTGAGCCCGAGGGCAAAGCGGACAATATCATGCTACAGGGTTTGGGGCTGTTACATTATTATTATTATTATTATTATTATTATTATTATCTTTTAACAAGTTTCTATTCTATCTTTGTATTCACTACAGTTTCAAATAGGGTGAATGTGTAGTAGTTTTGGATCATAGACATTTAACAGGTTCAACCAAAGCAAGTGCTTCCCTAAGAGCCATCAAGAGATGCTTAGGGTGATCCTCGATTTGAGCAGCACCACCATGTTGGGATTGCATGGATCTCAATACTCTACCAACAATCTGAACAAAGATGTACATTATTAGAAAGATATAATATAAAATCATTGAAGGTCTAACACTTACAAGTTTAAGTTTTTGAGTTAAAATGTTTTTTTACATGATATCAGAGCCAACCAAATAAATGCAAGAGTAAAATAGATGCGACTAACATCTATACTTTTTAACTAAATGCACATAATAAGAATGGAAACAGAATGAAACGTAAATAACCGGGCATAAATTATGTGTTACCTTCCGTGCGTAGCCGCCATAAGCTATGCCCCCAATTAAAGCATGCGATGAATCAGATGAGCTGATTGTTGACACTTCATCATCTAAGAACTCTTAAGAATAGTTAACCAAAAAGAAGGCTTATAATGCAATGAAAAAAAGAGTGAGTAACAAGAGAATATACAAAGTAAAAAAATGGAAACATTACCGGTAATAGATGTTGTTTGAAAGAGTCCCTCTTTCTTTAACCCATCAATTGTGTGAGCATTAGTTCCACCAGCAAGTTGAAGAAAACCTACCATGTAAAGGGACAGAAACATTAGCAAGCTCAGGATAGATATAAACCTTGAAGGTTTTCGAGGGACCACATATTGAATAATGAATACAAACCTGGAGGTCTTTCTTTTGCTTTAGCCAATTGAACAGCAAAGGCAATTGATTCCTTAGTTGCTCCTCTCCCAATATCTCCACTCATGGGACGGCCATCTAACTTGATTTTTTATAAGGAAAAGATGGATTTGTTAAAAGAAATATAAGAATAAAGTTTGGTTTATAAATATTGAAATTGTTCAAACTGATGAACAGAAAGAAAGAGCGCACCTGCCATAAGTTGAAGCTTCGAAGATTGGGTTTAATAATAGAGAACATTTTGTTCATAGAGGATATTGTTGAATCCCCGCCATTAGGTAAGCTAACCTGGATCATTTCAATAGAATTTTCTTTTTTACTTAAATGGAAATAGCACAGAGGCTAAGCATTTATTGAAAAATATTAATTATCCCCCTTTAAATATTGGAGCAGGTCGGAGGCACAACTTACGGCTATTAGCCTCAAATTTGCCACTGAATCTCCTAGAGCACACCAGAGTTCTTTGAACATTGTACTCTGCCTACAGAAGGATCATAGATCACATGAGGAAATGGATTTAGAGACATAACAAACATCACAGAAATAACATATCTCAAACTATTGAAAAATGAGATTTGATCGATTCATAAAATTTGCTGAATTTTTCGAAAACCCTTCCCTCTAAAATATGAAATTGAGAAAAGCCATCAATGAGGACATGATCTGTTACGGTTCTTAATTCCTTAAAAATTGAGACTTGCAGAATTAAAAGGAAGAATGTGTTGGGAAAACTCGGTTCCCTCAAGCTCGGCTCAGGGGCCTTTGTGCGGAAGTCAATCAACAAGATCCTGATCTCGGATCTCGGCAATACCTCAGCCTGAACTTCACCAGGTCAGGCAGCGCAGCGGAAAAATCAAAACGAAAACAGGAGAGAGAGAAGAAGAACACAACCAGATTTAACGTGGGAAAACATTCTTGAATGAAGAAGTAAAAACCCACGGGACCTAGTCCAGATCAGAAATCCACTATGAAAATAATGGTTACAACGAATCAAATACACCAATGTGGTAGTTAACTCAACCTCTCCAACAATGGTGATAATCAAACTACCCTAGAGATGTTTCACTCAAACTCTCTCTAGAGATCTCTCAAATGCAAAGCATAAAGTCTTGCTCAAACAATCAAATAATTCTCTCAAATTTGTTCTCTCAAATCTGACCTAGCCTCCACCCTCAACTAATGAGTATATATAGAGGAGGTGGAAATTAGGGTTAGGGTTTTTAGGAAACCCCTCAAATGGGCTTGGGCTTAGCATTGAAGGAGGAAGCCCAACAAATCTCCCCCTCCGACTTCAATGCGTCGGCTTCAGCATCAACCCGGCTCCTTCACAGCAGTCTTCAAATTTTCTTGCTGGAACCGGCTTTGTCATCATGTCGGACCAATTTTGGTCAGTGTGCACCTTGACGAGTTCGAGCTCACCACCTTCCACCACATCCCGGATCCAGTGATACCTCACACCAATATGCTTAGTGCGGGAGTGATAGGTCGAATTCTTCGCAAGATGGATTGCGCTTTGATTGTCACAACCCAGCTCGTACTTGTCTTGATCATGGCCGAGTTCCATGAGGAACTTCTTCATCCACAGCATCTTTTTGCTTGCCTCAGTAGCGGCAATGTACTCAGCCTCAGTTGTCGATAGTGCAACACATTTCTGAAGTCTTGATTGCCAAGAGACAGCTCCTCCGGCAAATCTCATCAAATATCATGTAGTCGACTTCCTCGAGTCGGCGTCTCCCCCTAAATCAGAATCCGAGTAGCCTTGCAACTCGGCTTTGCCTTCTCCAAATCGGAGACATAAGTCGGTCGTACCTCGGAGGTACTTGAAGATCCACTTCACTGCTTCCCAGTGCTCTTTGCCGGGGTTTGACAAATACCGGCTTACCATTCCAACAGCATACGCCAAGTCGGGTCTAGTGCAAACCATTGCATACATCAAGCTTCCGACGGCGGATTGGTACGGGACCTTCATCATTTCATCTTTGTCTTCATCAGATCTCGGACATTGCTTCTGGTTCAGCTTTATGTGTCCGGCTAGGGGGGTGCTCACTGTTTTGGCTTTGTCCATGCTAAATCTCTTCAAAATCTTCTCAATATATTTCTCTTGACTCAACCACAGTAGCTTCTTCTGTCTATCTCGGATGATCTTGATTCCGAGAATCTGCTTTGCAGGGCCGAGGTCCTTCATTGCGAAGGACGAGCTCAACGCCTTTTTCAGGGCGGCTATCCTCGATTTATCTTTCCCTACAATAAGCATGTCGTCAACATATAACAACAAAATCAGAAAATCTCCGGCCTCATACCTCTTCACAAATACGCAGTGGTCGGCATCTGTCTTTTCAAACTTATGATCAGTCATGAATGATTCAAACTTCTTGTACCACTGCCGAGGTGCTTGCTTCAAGCCATAGAGGCTCTTCTTCAACCGACATACCAAGTCTTCTTGGTCTGGAGCTTGGAACCCTTCAGGTTGCTCCATATATATCTCTTCTTCTAAATCACCGTGAAGGAATGTCATCTTCACGTCCATTTGTTCTACCTCGAGGTCCATTGAAGCCGCCATGGCTAACACGGTTCAAACCGAGGTCATTTTCACCACAGGAGAAAAAATCTCCTCAAAATCTACTCCTTTCTTCTGATTGCAGCCTTTAACTACAATCCGGGCTTTGTATCTCGGCTTTTGCCCGTTCTCTTCATTCTTAATCTTGTAGACCCATTTATTTTTCAAAGCTCGTCTACCTTTAGGCAACTCGGTCAGCTCATAAGTCTGATTCTCGTGCAGAGACTTCATCTCGTCCTGCATTGCCTTTTTCCATTCTTCTTTCTCTGAGCTCATCACAGCCTCATCATAACTCTGAGGCTCACCGTCTTCAGCAACAACGGTGTATTCATCAGATGGGTATCTCGTAGAGGGTCTTCTTTCTCAAGTTGGATATCTCGGCTGTTCTTCAGCATAAGAACCCGGTTCATCATTCTCATCCCGGATCTCATCATCAACTCGGACCTCAGTGTCTTGGTCATCTTCAGCTTGTTGATCATCATTTTCTTCATTTTCTTCATTTTCTCCCCCTGCTTCAGCTCGGACATGAGGGATGAGTTCTTCACGTCTGACAGTAAATCGGACTTTGGGCTTCGAGATGTCATGAATGTTCTCATGCTCATGAAAGATCACATCTCGGCTTCTCACGATCTTCTTATTGATTGGATCCCAAAGTCGGAACCCGAACTCACATCTCGGCGAACCAAAATAAATGCATTCTTTAGTCTTGGGGGGCGTCTTCTCAAGTCGAATCCCGGCCGCTCATGCTATGTTCTGTTCATCCTCTCAGTCAGTCCATTCAGCTGAGGTGTCTTGGGGGGCGTATTCTCAAGTCGAATCCCGGCCGCTCTGCAGTATGCATCAAATGGGCCGCAATACTCACCACCATTATCAGATCGGACCACCTTCAATTTTTTGCCAGTCTCCCTTTCAACCATAGCATGGAATTCTTTAAATGATTGGAGTACCTGATCTTTAGACTTCAACAAATATACCCACACTTTACGGGAATGGTCATCAATAAATGAAACAAAGTACTGAGCTCCTCCAAGAGATTTCTCCGACATGGAGCAAACATCAGTATTGACGAGGTCAAGAATATTCCTTCGTCTTCTTGGTTGATCCGGTCTCACAAAAGAAACTCAGTGCTGCTTTCCAGCTAGGCAGTGCGTGCAACTCTCCAACGCTTGGCCTTTCAACCCGGTCAATAGTCCTTTCTTGTTCAGGATCTGTAGCCCTTTCTCGCTCATGTGGCCGAGGCGCTTGTGCCATAGCTCCAAGCTAGATTCATCTCGAACAGAATTGGCTTCTCCGCCATTGATCTTTCCTTGCATCACGTACAAGGAGCCTTCCTTCTTACCTCGGGCCACGACCAAGTTTCCCTTGGCCAGCTTCCATCTCACACTACCGAAGTAGTTCACTAACCCGACATCATCAAGTTTGCCTACCGAGATTAGGTTCAAATGCATGTCAGGAACATGCCTCACATCTTTCAACACAAGTCGGCATCCGACATCCGTGGTCAGAGTTACATCACCGACACCAACAATCTTGTTGGTCACTTGATTTCCCATCTTCACGACTCCAAAATCACCACCTCGGAAAGAGGAGAAAAAACCTTTGTGTGGAGTAACGTGAAAGGAGGCACCGGAGTCAACAATCCAGGTGCAGTCATCATATGCAACATTCAAATAATTATCCTCACCAAGGAGGAATATCTCGGCATCCGGGTTGGCAGCCACCGCAGTGGTGCTCTTGTCTTCCCTCTTCTTGGGAATAATCTGATCCGGCTTCACAGAACCGTTCTTCTCATCATTTTGCAGGGTCCAGCAGTCTGGCTTCTTATGGCCTGTCTTTCCACAGTAAAAGCACTTCACCTCATATTTCGGCTTTGACCGACCTCTGGACTTGTCTCGTCTGTCACGACCTCTACCGCGACTCTTACTTCTACCACGGGAGTCAGATTTCCCTTTGTTCTCAGCAACGTTGGCCTCAGACGTACTCGTAGTACCTCGTTCTCTTCTCCTGGATTCTTCGCCCAGGAGGCTGTCTGTCACGACATCCATCTTCAATTTTCCATCTGGAGTCGAGTTATTCAGGGTCACCACCAAAGTATCCCAGCTTTCTGGCAGCGAGCTCAACAGCAGCAATGCCTGCAATTCTTCATCAATTTTCATATCAGCCTTTGACAGCTGATTCACAATACCTTTGTAGGTGTTCAGGTGTTCAATCATGCTCATGTCGTCCTTGTATTCAAGCTTAACAAGTCGGCGAACCAGGTGTGCTTTGTTCCTGGGAGTCTTCTTCTGAATCATGGACTCTAATTTCGTCCACAACTCATACGCGTTCGTGAATTCGGACACGTGCTCAAAGAGGCTTTTATCAATATATTTCTTGATCGTGGCTACCGCCTTCCGGCTCAGGATCTCCCACTCCTTATCTGTCTTTGCAGTAGAGATGATCTTCCATCATCGGTCTCCAATATGTGAAATTATCTGCGGTCAACTTGAACATATCTCCATCATGAGTTATGCCACTGGTCTCCATCTCGTCTCCCTCAGAACCCGTCGAACTCGGGCTCTGATACCACTGTTGGGAAAACTCGGTTCCCTCAAGCTCGGCTCAGGGGCCTTTGTGCGGAAGTCAATCAACAAGATCCTGATCTCGGATCTCGACAATACCTCAGCCTGAACTTCACCAGGTCAGGCAGCGCAGCGGAAAAATCAAAACGAAAACAGGAGAGAGAGAAGAAGAACACAACCAGATTTAACTTGGGAAAACCTTCTTGAATGAAGAAGTAAAAACCCACGGGACCTAGTCCAGATCAGAAATCCACTATGAAAATAATGGTTACAACGAATCAAATACACCAATGTGGTGGTTAACTCAACCTCTCCAACAATGGTGATAATCAAACTACCCTAGAGATGTTTCACTCAAACTCTCTCTAGAGATCTCTCAAATGCAAAGCATAAAGTCTTGCTCAAACAATCAAATAATTCTCTCAAATTTGTTCTCTCAAATCTGACCTAGCCTCCACCCTCAACTAATGAGTATATATAGAGGAGGTGGAAATTAGGATTAGGGTTTTTAGGAAACCCCTCAAATGGGATTGGGCTTAGCATTGAAGGAGGAAGCCCAACAGAATGAAAGAAAAATTGAAAATGGAAGGAAAATATTTGTTTATTGATGAACAAAGATGAAAGAACATTCAAGAGACACTTCTCTTGGCAAGGTGCAGAATTAAAAGGAAGAATGAAAGAAAAATTGAAGGAAGGAAAATATTTGTTTTTTGATGAACAAAGATGAAAGAACGTTCAAGAGATACTTCTCTTGGCAAGGGGCACTCCCCTTCTCAATGAGCACTCTCAACCAATCTTTAGAAAAAATATTCGGTCTATCCAATATAGAGGACAACACCTCCTTTTAAACAAACAAAACCCTCCTCCTAACTAACTTTCCAATGACAAAGTATACTCTTTCAAGAGAAATATCCTTACCCTCCTAATACAAATCGTATCACGGTCATGCTGTGCCGGAAGCACAGAAAGCTTTGTGAACAGGTTATATGTATATGTGAATTGAGAATCATCCCCTTATCACTTGAATGATAAAATTCTGGAGGGAGACAGCAATCATGAAACATATCTCCATAGGGGTTACAGTTATCCCCTATTATTAGTTGATATAATCAATTTGATCATTAATATTACCTCCCACTTGTATGTATCTCCAAAGCATCAACATCACTTCTCTTGATAAGATCAGCAGTTGTAATAGCATCTCTTACATATGTTACTTCTCCTGATCAAAAGGATCAGAATATATTGTTGACAATCGAATAATATCATGTATACAGAAACTAAACATACTTGGAATAAATAATTAAGACAGAGTTAAGAAGTTATTATCTCAGATGGAGCTGGAAAATATCTCACTTATTTTATCATAGGGGCAAACTGGAAGACAGCGACCACAGCCATAGCAGCGTTCCGTTATGACTCCGTCCTGCATGCTCAAGCCAATTGAACATTACAAGTTTTAATTTTGAAAAAGACAGCTTGTAAGTTAAAAAAATCAAGTTAAATCTTTAGTACCCTTGGAGCTTCAGTATTATATGAAATTCCTAATGTAGATTTCCCGAATGATATTGCGTTAGCAGGGCACACACTTTCACAAGGCCGTGAACAGTCTGCTGGACAGTCCTCTCGATCAAATTCTGTTCAGAAGGAATTACTACACTCATTAATTGTCATAAAGTGATAGATTAAGATTTTATTATTAAAATTCGAACTTAAACCAGATGTATTATTTAACACTTTTGTCATTTGACAAAAACTTTTTAATATGATGATCATAAAAGATGGCCATGTATTCCTAGTGGCATGGCATTCCACCTATGACAGCCCTAGTCTCCATTGAGAAATATGGGAATAAAACAAAGTAATATAAAAGGAAAATCCTGGCATAAGAGGAACAATGTTTTTAATTCATGTTCGTTTTCAGTATAACTACTGCATGCTCATTGCCTTATTGTCATGATTATGAATTTAACAAGGAGTTCAAGTTCATATTTTAGACTGTAGAGATTAAACTGTCACTTGATCAATGTTGACTAATAGCCTCTCGCCACATACTTAGCAAGTTGACATCTTCAATTTTGTAACATCCCAAGAGTTGGCAAGGGCAGGGAGTGATCGCCGGTGCGAAAAGGCACGGACAATGAGCGGTTCATGCCAAATCTTGCAGCTTGGGGGTTCATGAATGAATCGAATCAACACCCGAAAGAGAGGGATTCCAGAGACTGTGCTGGTATGGGACGGTACACTTAGGAATGACTAATTGGTACTATCTATACTAACAAGATGCATCTACTTTTCGGTAGCCCGGATCGGAAGAACTCCACAGTTAAGCGTGCTTGACTTGGAGCAATTCTGGGATGGGTGACATCCTGGGAAGTTTTTCCAGGAAGTGTGCAAGTGAGGACAAAGCACACTGAAAAGTCTTGTGTTAGTGTGTGGGGACAGTCATTGATTCTTGCAAGTTGTCAGGCGTTACAAGTGGTATCAGAGCAGGGCCTCTCTTCCAGTATGGTGTGGTTCGAGGACGAACCAGGCGGAAGCTGGTGGGCATGTAACATCCTAAGAGCTGGCAAGGGCAGGGAGTGATCACCGGTGCGAAAGGGCACGGACAATGAGCGGCTCATGCCAAATCTTGCAGTGGGGGTTCATGAATGAATCGAATCAACACCCGAAAGAGAGGGATTCCAGAGACTGTGCTGGTATGAGACGGTACAGTTAGGAATGACTTATAAGAATTAATTGGTATTACCTATACTAACAAGATGCATCTACTTTTCGGTAGCCCGGATCGGAAGAACTCCACAATTAAGCGTGCTAGACTTGGAGCAATTCGGGGATGAGTGACCTCCTGGGATGTTTTCCCGGGAAGTGTGCGAGTGAAGACAAAACACACTGAAAAGTCTCGTGTTAGTGTGTGGAGACAGTCATTGATTTTTGCAAGTGGTCGGACGTTACAAATTTGAGAATTGTTTGACTCATATCCAAGTCCTAAAATTGGATGTCATATGTTCTATATCAAAGTTTATTATTGGTTCATGATCTATTCCATAGTAGAAGGCTAAATTTGAAAAAACTGACATAACTTTTGTTCAAGTTACCACCAATTATTCAAATCAGACACTAGAAGTACTCCAATTCAAATATGTAAACTATGCTCTACACATATAAATTGGGTTGCTGCAATAGAAGATTGTTTGCAGTAACAGAGTGAGTGTAATCGCCCTCCAATAGTTTTAAATGTAAAATTATTTGAAACCAAGAATCTAATCATGATACTTCAAATGCTGTGATATATTATACATCATGAGACAAGAAAAAATAGAGTGAATTTGCATATCAAACTATATCACAAGATTTCTGACCTATGCTGATGCTGAAGAATAACATATACAAGAATTAAGCTCAACAAGGAACACTCTTACCAGCCTTACGAAAGTGAAGATCTTTATCATCATTGACACTGATCATAACCCACGGCCTGCGAAGACATACGATATCACTTGCAACTTCAATTCCTTCATTCACAGCGCTGACAACCGATGCATCAGCAGCACAGTCAATGCAGTCAACTGCAAACATATATAAATAATCCAATTTAGCTAACTAACAAGATATTCCTTACTAAGTTCCTTATAAGGTCAAGTTTGCATAACTAAACAAATTATAACTGTAGAAAACCTTACCTCCTGCAAGAGTGTAAACCAGACTAAGGTTTCTTATATCAACAACATCCTATAGAGAGAGAGAAAGAGAAAGAGAGAGAGAGTTATATATTTGAAGTACGAGAAACAGAAAGGAAGAGAGTGTTGGGTTGTAATACCTCAAAGCTTGCACCACAAATGAGCTTGACCCAGTTACCTCTCTGGAGAGATTCAAGAGGAGTTGATGAAATGGAGGGAAGCCCCACAGTGTTCACGAGGCTCTTCACATTCTCAAGACACTTTTTGTTGCTGTTTCTCAACTCCACTTTCGCTGGAATTGCATATTCACAGACAAGAGTTTTAGCAGAACCATGATGTTTTTGATTTGAAATATTTGTAGTGCACAAAAATCTCAGAGCCATTATTCCCAGCAGCAGCGAGCAGACCGTGTTGCTGTTGCGGAAGATAAACACAGATTTTTTTTTCCCCTAATTGAATATTGATGGGGCATTTTTTCTTTTTCCTGAAATTGAGCATATTCATTTTAGGGTTTTAGTTTTATCCTTTAACATAACACAACAAACTTTTCTACACTTATAACATTTTGTGGGGTCCACACTTTTTAAAACAAAAAAATAAATAAAAAATTAAGGCACGCAAAACGAATCTCTATAACATTACACAATCACTTTTCCTACAACATAACTCTTATAAAACCCTTCATTTTATAATGGGTTTGTATTTTCTTACGTAGTAGGAGGTATCTTATCTCATGTGGTAGACTCAAAGATATTGTGGGTCCCACCACAATAAATAAAAAAGAAAAGAGAAGATACGCATTTCGATGTATGTGTATGTGTAGGAAAAATATTCTCTCTCCTACTGCATGAGAGACATATTTCCCTTTTATAATTAGGGAAAAACTAGGATTAATGTCTTTAAAAAATAAAATATAAAATATAAATTATTATTTATTATTATTTTTTCCTTGCACACGTGCCTATCTTAAGTGAGCTGGTCCCTCAGGTGAGAGAGATATCAGAGACATGTGTGCAGGGGAAAAGTGGAAGAGCGAGGGAGTGATTCAGGACCTTTTGAATAGACTTAAATGTACGGTTCAGAACTGAAAATATTTTGTAAATTAATAGAGACAACAAATATATAAATCAATGTCTCCAAAAAATATATATAAAGGTTTATCATCTATCATTTAACATGATCATAAAAAGTTTCTTACACACACAACATTTTGTGGGGCCCGCAACAAAAAAAAAAAACTTCAGCACGCAAAACGAATCTCTATAACATAACACAATCATTTTTCCTACAACATAACTCTTATAAAACTCATATATAAATCAAGGTTTTAAGTTTCTAAAGCAAAAGTAAATAAATTATTTATATTCACTCCCAAAATGACGTCGTTTTGGATTGAAAAATTAAAAAATTATAATAAAAAAGACTATTATAACCTTAAAATAAATTATAATTATAAAAATATCTTGATTTTCGCCTCAAAACAACATCACTTTAGGTTCACTGTAGATAAGTTATCTATATTAACGGTATAAAAAGCAAACACATAAATCAATTAGTTTACATATTTATTATAATAAAATTGACGCACAGACATCCGTGTGTGTATATATATAATATGCTCGATAAAACACTCTAATTATTATAAACTTATTAATAAGCATCAAATCAACTACTATATAAAAGAGTTTTATGTTGATATTTACTAATATATTGACACATTGTTATTTGTTACTAATTTATTTTTTATTAATTAAAATAAAAGTAACAAATATGATATATCAAAGTATTAATGAATGTTTAGTGTAAAATTTCATTACATTAAAGTATATACTAACTAGCAAGTTGTACATTGTATTGTTATTTTTAGATTTAGGTAAAATGTTAAAAAAAACATGAATTAAAAGAGAGGATTTTTTTAAATACAAAAAGTATATATGTAATTAATTAGAATATAAATATATAAATATAAAAATATTGAAAAAAATAAAAAAAAAAATGAATAATTAATTTAAAAGAATCTAAATTTAATTTGAAAAAAAAATAGGTGGCATTTTTTAAGAAAGAATATATTAAGAGATTTGAGATCTCTAAAAAAGTGAACTTTGATTTAACATATATGAGTGCATTATATTTTTATTTTATTGGTAAAATAACTTCTGGAAAAAAAAATAGTTACAACAAATCTTTATGACCAATCAGCCCTGATTTTGACCTAGTCGTGATTACGAAAATCAATCATTCTAACCTTTTGGTCAAACTTTTGAGTTTTATCAATCAAGAACTAAAAAGAAAACTTACTGGAGAATGTGATGGTTGGAGAAAGTTTTCTTTTCCAAAGGGAAATGTCTCCAAAGTTAAATATATGTGATTCTTTTAAAACAGTGTAGCAGATAGAAAAGAATTTTTTTTTTTTTTTTTGAGTAAACCCAAAAGTATTCCCACCCCTTTGGGATGGGACTAAGCCCTTTCGTAGATTGGAGGAGATAATTAATAAGTTTTCTCCACTGACTCTGAAATGCACCTCGCAGGAATCGAATCCCAAGCCTTTTAAATTCACGAGCCCAACCCCTGGAACTCAGTCCCCTTACCAACGGAGTTACATGTAAAGAGAATATACCTTACTCTTTTAAATTATTTCAACACACAGTTGCTCTTCTAAATTCTGTAATAAACAGATTACCAAAAAAAAAAATCTGTAATAAACTTTACTCATGTCATGTTTGTCCCTCTCTCCTTTCCTTGCAATCTCCTGAAGTTGGGCTTGTCCTGAGCACATAATTGGCAAGCCCAAAATAACAACTCGGCTTAGCAGATTGAGCTTTACCGAGCCTAAAGAATGGGACTTCTGAAGATGTTATAGATCCAAGTCTTAATTAAAGGAAGAAGTAACCGTGAGCGTCTGAAAATAATTTATGAGGAAAACCTCAGAAGTGTGTGGCTGATGCCTGATGAATGATGATAATGGGTGTTAGCTATAAATTATGATTATTTTAATGGCTTTGTTTTTATAATATTTGAGTTGAAGGCTGTGTTGGAAATAATCAAGTATGAGTTGTAAAGAAGTACCACATAGACTAGACATAGACCAAGTGATGACCATATAAGTGTGAAAGATCCATAAACCTACGGCCTTAAGGTTTTGGGTTAAGATGTGGTGTCGGCCCGCTTATTATGGTTTGTCATTTGGCCTATTGGTGGATGTACCCTTTGCAAAGGGTTTTGGGCTCCCTCGTTCCATTCCCAACAGTGGTATCAGAGCCGGATTGGGCTCGAGCTAGCCTAGTGATTGGCTAGGAGGCGGGTCGAGTACTTTGCGCTTCGGGTACTCGGTGGAGGGGGAGTATACCAATGGTGAGTTTCACACTTGAGGGGGAGATTGTTGAGATATTCAGGTGTGATGAGTCCCACATTGGTTGGTAATGAGCTAAGTGAAGAGTATACAAGTGAAAGAACCCATGAACCCAATGCCTTAAGGTTTTGGGTTGAGACATGGTGTCGGATCCACTTGCTACGGTTGGTGTAGCCTTAGCTCATTGGTGGTGGTTCCCCGCCACGGGCTTCCCTGGACCCGCTTGACATTGGAGTTTGAGGGAACGAATTTCCCAACAGGCTGGATATTAGTGCATGGTAATGGGCCAAATGAGTACCAATCAGCCCAATAAGGTAAAAAAGAGAGAAAGAGATAATTTGATGATTTACTATTCTCTTTTACTATTTTACTGCAGTTAGAGAGCCATATGATCAACTCTTTGAAAGTGAGATCAAATCTGAACCATTGGATGGACAAAAAGATGGATGGACAAAAAGATGGATGGACAGCAATGCATTTTGAGGCAGCTCTTTAGTTTTTAGTTAAATAGGAGTCTGAGTCATTAGGGCCAGATATAGAGAGAACTTTCGTACTTTTTAGTTTCAGTTTTTAGTTTTGAATCTTTGTAATCTTTTTCTTGGAATCTGAGTATTGAGAAATTCCTTGAAAGCTGGATGCTAATTCTTCAATTCTTGTACTCGAAGTGCATTGACAACGCACCTTCAAGGAAAGGAATCACGGATCTGCATGCGAGCTACTGTGTTCATACTTCTGCACGTTTTCTTCCTAGCTCTAGTTTAGGAACTTTGACTCTTGAAGAACCGGTTTGTAATTTTACTTTGAGTTTTCTTTAATGAATATTGGTGATGCATGTTTCTTTACTTTTAGATTTGCAATATTTCTGAATATGAGTTTCTAATTCTTTCCTTTTTTGGGATTCACGATGATTGGGTGATTCTTTATTTTTCTGAACACTGTTATGCATCTTTTTATTTCATTTGATTAGCAATTCTCTTAGTTTCAAGAAATCTTGGGAAAGATTCTTGAATATTCTTGCATGAGCTATGATTGGGAAATCAAGTAAATGCTTCCTTGCTAATTGAACCCTTTAGGTTAGGGATAACCAGAGGAGGAAGTTGACATTTTTGTATAAAGAATCAGAAGACTTTGGAAAAAGACCCTTCTGAGGAACAATTCTGGAACTGGGAAGTTCCAGCTAAACGTGCTTTAGTAGTTCAAATTATGTAATAAAAGTGCCTTAGCAGTGGAAAAACGCAGGAATGCGAAATTCTTTGGAAAAACCCATGATTCAAGAATTCCAGTATCGTATAATTGTTACATTTGTGATTAGATATTCCTCTGTTATTTTTGTTTAATACGATTTTTAATAAAAACTTTGATTCAAAGAATGAATACTTAAATTTCAAGAATTTAAGAATAGAATAAAAAAGGAAATTAATTCAACTTGTTCGCTGAGAACGATAACTCTTTCATTTGAGAAAATACTACCCAAACAATGGGCCTTGAACGCCCTCATTTGTTGATTTGCTATAGAAACTTGCATTTGCGCTTCAGTTATAGGAAAATATGATGGAGGGAAAGATGCAGCAGAAGAGAAGGAAAATTATGTTTGTGCTTTACATAGCTCCATGTTGAAAATGATGTTTGTGCTTTACACATTCATTTTATTTAGGAGCACATTTTTTCTCTTTGTATTTTCTGTTCCTTTATAGGAGATCAATCCTTGAAGAAGGGGAGCAATATACATGACAAAAATTTAAAGAGAGTTAACCTGAAATTTTAACACATGAGGATCTATTAGCCATTTCGAAGAAACCTAGGATTATTCTTTGGATGAAACATATTTCAAAAAACGATACTTTATTTTCTTCTCTTTCATGAATTTTTATTTTCTTTGCTCCCCTGCTTCTCCCAGAGGTAATGTCATTGTCAAGTTACAATGGCTCATAAATTGTAACAAAGGTACACAGAGTAAAGGGTATCAAGTCTCTTTTCTTTTCAGCCCAACAGATTTAGTAATTGCTAAATTGACGAATATATAATTGCTGACCCTTCAAAGCCTCGATAAGTAAGACCTAGAGATGCAATCAAAATGTGCATGCATTGTCTATTTAGTTTATTTTTTTTTTTAATTTCTCAATTCATTCTTCGGACTACATTCGGTTTTAGCATTTGTCAGATTCCATTAAAGGGGTAACTCTCCCAAATCCTTTTTTTACATTCGCAGCACTTGAACTCGAGACCTCTTATTAAGAGATCTAAATTCCTTATCATCTGTGTTAACAGTGATTTGTTATTTAGTTTTTTTTTTAGTACAGATTTATTTAGTTTACTTTAGTCTCTGAGGAACAATAAATAAAGAAAAAAAAAGACTAACTTTAAAATAAAAGGCAAAAAACACAACCCAATGATGTATTTTACAAAGTCGTTTGATTCATAAACGTTGAATACTGACACACAACCACCTTTCCCAACGAAGATCAGTGAGCAAGGAAAATGGCAAGGGAAGAGTTGGAACCTTTTTTGTGCTTACAGGGTGTTGTCATTGTCTCCTCTATGTTTGAGTCTAACCTCTTTTGACTCTCAGGACTGCTATTATCATAATAAGCTTCAAGAGCGATAAAAAGAAAAGAACAAGAGACACAAACAACTCTCTCCCTTTCCCTATGTTTGCTTGCTCCCTTGTAAAACAAATTAGAGGCAGGCACACTGCACCATCAACGTATGCGCTGCAGAATCAATAGATTTCCAACTTGCAAGAGTTCCATGCAACATGCAGCTACAACCATGGAAGCATTTTTTTTTTTTCACTTGAAAAGTCCAAAATCCCCTATGTAATAAAGATTCCCTTGTTTTGGGGTGTCTGAGGCATAACATAATAGTAAAATCATTGAAGGTAAGATCATTGTACATTTGCAAATCAAAATGACACATAGCTAAAGCCAAAGCAGATTCTATAATTTCAGTGGTTAACATCAACAAGGTGTTGGATATGTGGGGTTATCATTTTTGGAAGTTTGTGTTTTGGTTTTAGCTATAACATATTTTGAACTCAGCAAAACTTGGCAGACTTGAATGTAAGAGGATACATGAAGGAATTGGAATAAGTGAATCTAATGATCTCACTAGAAGCTAAAGGCTTCCCTCCATTCACCAAGCAATCATCATAGGAGAGCCTCTTGAACAATTTGGGGTTGATTATTCTTGCAGAAGCAAACCAGCCACAGTGGAGGTGAATGTCATGAGGAGCACAACCAGAAACACAGGTATTAACAATTTGCACAATGTACTGTGGGATTCCAGATGTAGAACCTTTGCTTTGTGAGATGCTTATGTCTTTGTTTGTGCAAGAACCTATTGATGATCAAAAGCACAGTCAAAAGGGAACAAAAAAGAAGGAAGATTTTCATCTCAGTTGGAAAAAATATATATTATGAACACAGAATTGAATGTATACCATTATGCAACAAAAATTTTCTGGACGTGGGGTGTGCATGTTCAGCTTTCAGTGACACTGTTATGGACCCGTTTGTGTCTTCATGACCTGCCAATATTATGTAAGCTTCAGTCTCTGAGGAAGGGTTAGAGAGAAAAGCAAGAGGTTTTGTTATGGTACCTGAATGGATTCCCACATCACAAAATACAAGAAGGGGCATTATGAAACAGAGGAAGAACAGAGGACATGAATTTGTAATGGTCATGTTAATTGCAGAGTGCTTTGGCTATGTTTCTTTGCTTATCTCCCTTGACAAACAAGTACTCAAACTCCAAAGTTTTTAGGAAAACAATTCTGAAGATTCAAGAGAGTGGAGGAGGATTTGTAGGGCTAGGGACCCCTAGTGCTACATATACAAGAATGGCATGGTGGTGTTGCAGATTATAAGTACACTGATAGAGGCTAAAGTGGTCCTTGTTTAATTCTTAATATATCGACATCGAATAAGATTAAAAAATACAAAAAAGATTTACCAAAATAAAATAAAATTACAACAAAGATATATTTATTTTTTATCTATAAATTTTTAATATGACAGTAAAAAGTTTATATTATATTTAAACATTATAAATGAGAGAATTCATACAGTCCTTAATATTTTTATTTGACTACAAAAGCAAAGCAAAAAAACTATAATCGAAGGATTCTGCAAAAAACTACGATGCTAAAGATAAAAGAATGACACCTAAAAAACAATTTTCTCTTTATCCCAAGTAATTAAGATATTATTGAAAACGTTTATAAACCTAATAAAATAAAAAATAATATAATAAATAATCGATACCAAATGACGTTGGCACACGAGACCATCTTTGAGAGAGATTTAAAGTCTTAATCCTTAACTCTTCAAACAGAATTGTCTCCTGAACCTGACAAAGGCTCATATTATAGAAGGTTCAATAAAAGACAAAGGAATGGAATCTTCTATAAATGACGATCATATCCAAACAGCTAAGCAGTTGGATTTGGCACTCCAATATTCCTAAGAGACTCAGAAATACACTCTTGTCAGATAACCTATCTATAAATAAGAGGTTAAGCCCAGTGGCGGACCCAGGAAAAAAAATTTATGTCCGCACAATCAGTGGCGGGGTTCGGGGGCAGCGCCCCAGAATTTTTTTTTTATATAAAAGTTTAAATTAACGCTTGAACCCGCTCATAATCTAGTTGCTTCCATAACAAGCTGCAGACAATAGTTTGACCAATTATTTTCCCCCTAAATCTTATCAATCCTTCAAAACAAATATGAGAATATACTCCAGTACATCCATACATCATCATTCTATTTTGGGATATGTTATTTTACCTAACATTTTTCTGCCTACCTTTGCCTACCACTCTCCAATACCGTTAGATCAAAATCTCAAGAAGAGAGAAAAAGATAAATGTTAGTTAAGATTCTGATCTAACGGTGTTGGAGGGTGGTAGGTAGAGGTAGGCAAAAAAATGGTAAGTAGAATAACCTATCCCTTCTATTTTATAGTGGTGAATAAAAAAGTTAACACTACCTATACAGAAGTAAAACAAAATCACAGTGAAGGTCTCGTCTCTAGATATTAACTTATTTGAGAATGTCAGACCTACAATCAATCATCTCTTTTTATAAAAATAAAAAAGGAAACAAAGGATGAAGAGAACGTGGAAATGAGTACGTGACAAGGGAGGAAGAATAAGTTTTCTTTCTAATCAATGTGCGTTGTTGCGTTGTTTTAATCATCTTCGTACGTTGTTACGTTGCTAACTAATATAAGAATAAATATCCTTTTTGGTCCCTAAAAAAAATTTGGTCCTCACTTTAGTCCATTATAAAAAAAAAATTAGTCACCTGATCCCTATGGACCCACTTTGGTCTTTCTGTGGGACTAGTGTAGGTCTTTTTTGAATTTGTGATGGACCACGATTTTAATTAAATTGATCTACTTTAAATTTTTTAAGGACCTCGAGACTAATTTTTTTTTGTAAAGGACTAAATTGAGAATCATGTTTTTTGTTAGGGACTTAAAAAATTATTTACTCCTAATATATATATTGAATCAAGAGACAAATAACAATCTACAAAAAAAAAAAAAAAAAATTAAAATCAAAAAGTTTATGACCGCACTTGCGGGCATTTGCCCGCAAGTGGGTCCGCCAATGGTTAAGCCAATAAGGTACACAGGTTCTAAACCCTCTCTCTTAAGCCACCATTTGACTATGCTGTTTATTATAGTGTACAGTGCTCCGGTGATCTATAAGGTATCTCTCCTATATACGAGAGAGGACATACAGATACAATAGAAACATAACAAATATTAGGTTGGACATCCCGATTTATCGGTGACAGATTCAAATTTTTTTATAACTAGGACAAAAATAAAATATCAAAGTTATAAATATTATTAAAAATAATAAAATAAACTTTCTATTATAAGTATTTTTTAAGGAGGTTGTAACATTTCGTTGTGTATCATCCCTATGCAGTTATTAATGTTCGTTTAACCCACCTTTTGTTTGGTTTGAATTTAACCCAAAAAAGGTTAAATGGAAAGAAACAATCTTGTTGGTCAAAAAGTAATTTACCCTTTTCTGTCTCCATACTCCACAGCCTCAGTTCAAGGTTTGTTCAAATTCCAATATTCCATTTTACCTCTTCTCTTCTCGATAAGCTTTTGGGTACCCTTCTTTTTTTACATTGAGATGGATCTAGCATATAGAGATAGGACAAGGCACCATGACTTCCAAGCTATAAGAAGAAAATTACAGGAGAGTAATGACAGTCCCCTATGTCAGGGAAAACAAGTAACTAGTAGGAATAGCTTGTTATTCTTCCAATTGAACAATAAATTTCCGTTTTTACTAAGCCTACATATTATAGACCTATACCAACTTTGACAAAAGGGAATTTGACCCTCAAGTAAACGTACCATTCATGAATGGGCATGCATGCATATGCAGGCACGGTTGCATGCATTAATGCATATCTCGTCACTTTTTCTGTAAAAGCCTTTTCGCTAACAATACATCAAACTATTTTTTTTATGGGTGTTTTTTTTCTCGCGTTGTAAAAAAACAATTTCTGCCATCTATTATAATTATGTACTTTTTAAAATATATAATTATAATATGAATTTTTTTATCTCTCTTCACGTTAGCCAATAATTTCCAAAAGGAGAATTTTTTTTAATGTTATAACTATGTACTCCCCAAAATATATAGTTATAATCGCTGATAGAAGAAATTTTTTGTTTTTGCAATAATTATAACTTAGATATAACTTTTATCATAAAAGCTTCTTCTCTCCTCTCCATTCTCCTTCCCCATCGTCTCCCTCATCTCCTTTTCCCCTTTCATTTCTCTTTGTTTAAACTCCACCATAAGAGTCAAGGAGAAGCTTCCATTACACTTGGTTTCCTCTATTAACCCCATTTCCTCACTCTTCATCTCTTTAACTACTAAGAAGCTAAGATTTGAGAGCAAGAGATCCACCATTCTTGTGCCATTTTTGTGGGTCTTCAAGAGGGTAGCCATTGATGGGATTTTTGAGCTTATGGAATGTTGGAAATCAACTTGAGCGAAGCCTTGAGGTAAGCCATAACCATTGTAGGTTGTTTTTCTTGAGTTTGTAGTGGATTTCATGATTCGGGGTTAGGGTTTTGAGGCAAAATTGGGGATTTCGAAATTTATGAATTAATAATGGTGTTGATGCTTGAACCATTGTTGTTTGATGTAGGAATATTGATCCTATGGTTGAGTGCATGTGAAAATCACTATAGAAACCTATTGGGGGTTAGTGTTTCACTCTTGGAATTGGAGACTTATAGGTTGGACAATTATAATTGGTAATATTGTGAGGACGGTGCCAAGAGGAAGCTAGAGGATAAGCCTACAAAGAGGTAAACTCTTGGATTTTGGGGACTTTACCCCTTGTTGTTTCGCCACACTCATGTGGATAGTTGTGGTTTGTATAGCATGTGTGTACATTGGTGTGAAAATTGGGTGTATATGCACGTTCTTGTTTTGTGGTTGGTCTTGCGCTTATGCTTGACTGGATTGGATGGTCTTGTGCCTATGCTTAACTAGATTGGTTGGTCTTGTGCTTATGCTCGATTGGATGGTTCTCTGGCCAGTAGAATTATTATATGTTGTATGCTATATGCTATTTTGATGCCTGTATAACATGTAAGTGAGCTCAGGGTTGGAGGAGTCTCCAAAGTCCCTGAGTTTACTGAGATTGTCTCTCACCCCTTGTGGAGTTTATTTTCAGGATCCATAGATAGTACAGGAGACGAACCTCAAGGCAGGAGGCCCGAGCAGTGATGCATACTTTCACATACATTTTGAATATTTTGACATGCTTGCATACTTGTATCATTCGATGGAGGCTCTAGCTAGTATTTTGATTATGCATGCAATTATGTCAAGATGAATATATTTTGTGGAAAAGGACGGTGAAACTTGAATTGTAATTGAGTTATCATTGGATACGTATTTTGAGTACCATATGGATATGTCATTAAGACTAGGAAATAGTATAATCTTATGAGTTCTTGTACAATTGAATAACTTCTTATGTTAAACTATGATGAATGCTATATTGGATAGTTATATGATCTATCAGCCAGTTAAGAGAATGGTGAAAGAGGGAGGAGTTTTCTCATGAAGTTACATAAAAACAGAGGAGGACATGTTTTGCCTAGCTGGAGAGCGTTTTAGCGCTGATTAGGGCGCTAAAACGCGCTGGGTTCGTAAAATGGATGAAAGATCTCTGCCCTTGGGCGTTTTAACGCGCAAGTTGAGCGCTAAAACGCGTTGAAGACCTGGAGAAGGCCAAAATTTCTGTCTCTGGGCGTTTAAACGCTAAGTCGGGCGCTAAAACGCTCTACTCGAAAAATCAGCAAAAACTTAATTTAGTAAAACTGGGATAACTCGAGCTATAGAGCTCCGATTTGAGCGCGGTTTGAACCCACTCGAAGCTATAGAAGAGATATACAATATAGTAGGAGTTGAGAACTATAGAGAAAATAAATAATTCATATAATAATAAAAGAGGTTAAGCTTAGTTTTATTTATTTCGTAATGTCATATGGTTATAGTCACACAATTGGTTATTATATATTCGGCTTTGTTAAAAATAAAAAGAAAATTAAAATTATTATCCGGATTTCTAATTGAACCAATGTTATTGTAACTGCGCTTAATATCATAATGCAATGTTAATAAACCGGTTCTAGAACGGAGTGTTACATCATTTTTTGAAAAAAAGTGAGAATAAGACTTAGTATAAGGATTTCTCTTACTCCTATTTATTATCACAAGTGAGGTTTATGCATATATGTGTATCAATTCTCAGCAAACTATATGCCATGAATGTCTGTTAATTAGAAGTTAAGATACACACGTGAAAGGAGGATTCAAACCACAACTGATGCTATGTACCAAAAAAAAAAAAAAAACAAAAACCACAACTGATGCTAGTTCTCTTACCCACTTTGCAGTTCGATAGTGAAAGAAAGAAGGCCTGGAACCTGGCAACTGGTTTCAAAGTATATGGTTGAAAGCTGCCTCTAAAATCAAAGCTTTATTCAGTATTCATACCACAGTTATAAGTCACTGTTAGGTTTCCAAAAGACAAAGCCGCGTTTTAACAAAAATATATGAAATAATCAATGAACGGGTAAGATCTTCCTTTCTGATGCTTTTCAGAAGCACATGTTGTGGGTTCGTAAACCGTTTGGATTCAGCTAATTCTATTTTCAAGTTCAGATAGACAGAAGAATCACTATGAACATTAATTTATTAATTGCTGTGCAATTTATAGCAACCTAAGGTTTTGGGGAGAGCCACCCTCACCCTGTTCGTGCATGTATGACCATGTGATGGGATTTAATAGCTGCAGCCACTTGGAAATTTTACAGCTTAGCTAGCCTCATGTATTTATGATAGGAAAAAATAATTTCACATACTAATGTATTGAATAAGCCAAATTATTATCACATAAAAATTAAAGGAAATAAACGACATTTAAACCATATCGTTTATACTACCCATTCTTATTTATTATTTTATTTCCAATAGAAATAGATCCTTAATTAACATGATCATGTAATATGAGATAATTATAATCTTTCATGGTTAGATAAATGGTGATGAGGAATATGAGAGAAAAATATAGGAATAGAGAGTACTGATAAATCATCGTCATTGATATAACCACAAATTGATATGATTCTTTTATGGGTTTTATTAGTCTCATGTAACATAAGATAGTTATCTTATGTTGTAGAGAGAAAATAGATGAGTCCCACCATTACAAGAAAAAAGAAAAAAAGAAAAAGGTGAAATCGAAGTGAGAGATGATATCTCATGTGAAAGGTGAGTAATATTTTCCTTCTTGACATAATCATATTAAATAACACATTTCTAATCTACACACACATTAAAGTACATGAGATCCCATTTTTTTAATTTTTTTTTGTCTCTTCACTCTTCATATGCTCCCATCCACTTAATTTCATGTAACTTCAGGAATTAAAGTTGTCTTCTTCTTATAGGAGAAACATCAATCTCTAAAAATTAGGGGGGTGGGGTGGGGGAGTGTACATGTGATGAAAATTAGTTCAATTAGCACCACTAGGGTTAGCCTAGTGGTGTGGGGTGTGTGTAGTGTAGGGTGTTGTGTTCAATTCTTTGTAATCTCCAAAAAAAAAAAAATTAGTTCAATTAAATTCTTAAATCCATATAACACTAGGTTTTAAATTGAATGCTTAAAATTTATAAGATTATTGGCAGTTTCACAATCTTTGCTTAACCTCGTTTTTTATATCTAAAAACTCGAAAATAAACGTGGGAGAATTATTTGTTGCTAGAACATCGGACGACGGAAATTGACTCATTAATTACTTGACCTTACAAGTTTTGCATGACTGGCATATTGGGAAGTAATTAACCAGAGGTGGCAATATGGGTTGACCCGCCCCGACCCGCCATCGACCCGCCAAAAACGGGGCGGGGCGGGTTGACCCGCCAATCGAATGTGGGTTGAAAATATCAACCCGCTCCGTTTTGAGGCGGGTTGGCGGGTTGACCCGCTAAGTCACAAAATTGGTTATTGGGTTGGCGGGTTGGCCCGCCAAAATATTAATTGAAAAAAAAAATCTCAACTGACATACTCTGTTCTATGTGTAATCTTAATATTACGAAGATATTTTAAAAATTCTAACACATTTGACTTCCTGCTATTCCAATTTGCTTCACAGAACTATGCAAATAGGTTAAAATGTATATTGAAAATAGAAAATAAACAAAACTGATAGAAGCCTAATTCATTTAAGCACAAGACCGAAAACATGCATTTCTGGTGCAAATTAATCAAACCTAATAAGAATAAGATTGAGCTTGGGAGAAGTAAAAATAGAAAAATACAATAATAAGAGGTATAGTAGTTTGCATACCATCTGCATTTTCTTATTTCTACCAAGCATATCAATATATCATAAGGCTTATAAATGAATTGTCAACCGAAACTTGCTTGATGAGAGTAAATATGAGAACAATAAAAAAGTAATTGCAAAATGACCAATAAGTGCTTCGCCCAGTTTAAAACTCACCACCTACTATTTCTAAACAGCATACTGCAAAATGGTGGTAGGCTCTTTTAATACACAATGCAACAGATGCCAAAATAGCACCATAACCAGAACCCATAACAACACATCCTTCAACAATTTGATAATTTTAAATAAGGTTTACAAATTCTAAATAATTCAACAACATTAACACAAATCACAATTTGCTTCCAGATCAACATTCAATAACATTAGATGCTCTTTTAGAAGAAGCTCCTGCGTTGGAAATCTTGTTGCCAATGCCATGATCGTCGTCATCGTCATTTTCACTTTCAATTTCATCTACAAAAAAAAAAAAAATCAAAAGTGGAAGAGTAAAATTGACAAACAACCATGAATTAAAATAAAATTATAATTTTATTTAAATTAAATAAATTACCTTCACTATCAAAACCAGTCAACCAATTACGGGTACAAATCAAAGCTGAGACATTCTTTGATACCATGCTACTTCTATATTTGTTAAAGACGCGTCCCCCAATGCTAAATGCAGATTCAGATGCTACAGTGCTTATGGGAATGCTTAACAAGTCACGCGCCATTATTGAGAGATCCGGGAAGCGACCACTATTATCCTTCCACCATTGCAATGTATCTAAACTTTCCCAATGTGTAAAAACCAATGCAGGTTCATCCAAATAAACATCAAGTTCAGACTTTCCAGCATTAATTGCAAGGCGATGATTGTGCATTTTCATTTCCTATCACATAACAAGTAAAAACACATGAAAATTAAAATATGATAAAGTTTAAAAAAAATGCACGATATAAAGTAACTAAATTATCATGTTAAAATATACATAAACTTACATCAAAGAATTCATCAGACCACCCCTTATTATCTTTTGACCCTTTGCTTGAAGCTTGAGAGTTAACATCACCTTGAACATTCACATTGAAAGAATTGGTGCTTGCATAGTTCTCAAAGAGATCGTACAACTTTATCTTTATATTTTCTATTTTTTCTTCAGATATACTAGCATCAATCTTGGAAAAACAATAAGATAATGTAGCAAACTTCACACGAGGGTCAAGAACCGCTCCTAGTGCAAGCACAACACTATACTCTTTCCAATATTTATCAAACTTCACCATCATCCTCTCAGCCATGCTCTTTACAACTTCATCTTCATCATTTATCATACGAATTAGAACACATTGAATTTTCCAAACTTGCAAAAAATACAAGTTGGAAGTAGGATAAGAAGTGCCAGAAATCAAATTGGTTATCTCAAAAAATGGCTGCAAGAACCGACAAATTTTCTCTCCTATTTTCCAATCATCTGTTGAAGGACAATCTTTATAATTTCTATCATTCAATTGGAGAATTGTAAACACACGTTGATATCTGAGAGCACTGTCAAGCATCAAATAAGTGGAATTCCATCTGGTAGCCACATCTAAACGTAACCCAATTGAAGTGTTAACATCACCAACTTGTTCAATGCATTCTTTAAATTTGTTCATTCTAATTTCTGAACTCCTTACATATCTGACACTCTCTCTGATTTTGTACAAAGCATCAGTAGCAACTTTAAGTCCTTCCTGAACAATTAAATTCAATATGTGTGCAGAACAACGCACATGAAAAAAAGCTCCATCACATAACAACCAATTTTGCATATTGAGTTGAGTTCTCAAAAGATTGACCATAGTGTCATTGGCAGATGCATTGTCCAAAGTAATACTAAAGATTTTCTTCTCTATTTCCCAGTCTTTCAACATATCAAGTATTTGTTGTGACAACTCAAAACCAGTGTGAGGAGGAGGCATGTGACAGAAGTTGAGAATTTTGCTGTTTAGCTTCCATTTTGCATCAACATAATGAGCGGTTAAACATATGTAACCATTACCGTTATGGGCTGTCCATAAATCTGAAGTTAAGCATATCCTATTACGTATGCTAGCCAATATGTTTTTAAGCTTCTCCTTCTCTTTCATGAAAGCACTGCAGACATCCTTTTTAAGAGTATTTCTTGAAATGTGAATCAAATCAGGACATATGTAAGAATGCCAACGCCTAAACTTCCTATACTCAGCAAACTTAAAGGGCATACCGTGTTCAATAATTGCTTCAGCATACATTTCACGTGAGATGCCTTGATCTATTTTCATAGACTTTAGTTTGCCTTGCATATCTATCATGACTTGACCAACATCTTCAAATTTTACTTGTTTGCACTTATCGAGGTGACGGTTTAAACTTGAAGTACCATATTGCTTTCCACCCACTTTGTACTCTTTCTTACAAGCATTGCATCTTGCCCTATCAATTCCATCTTTGCCCGGTCCTATGTTTGTGAAATATTTCCAGCACTCTGATGTTGTTGACTTGGCTTTTTTTTGTAGATGGTTGAACTGATACAGATTCTTCTTCAATCTCAATGTCTAATTTTTCAGCATCATCATCCATAGTGTTATTAATTGATTCCATTTGCAGCACAATATGAACTCTGCCATAGCATTCATTAGATTATAAGTATAAGAAATGTGAATTCAAACATCAGTATTAGAGCCTTAGTTGTACTTCAAGATGTGAATTCATCCTCTCAGTAAAAAAAAATATTTGCAATAATGGTATAGTTAAAAAAAAACATCAGCTCCCAAAATATAGTTAACATAGTAACATAGTCTACGGACTTTTTTGAATCCTTGAATTGTACAATAACTCACAAATTAGAAGGAAAAAATATCATTGAAGAGATCTAAAATCCACCAGTATGATACCCAAAATATAGTTAACATAGTAAAAAATTGGTTTGGTTCGGACAAATTAAACCGATTTTGAAAATTCGTTTCATGTTTTGAAAATATGATTAGAATCTTAAACCAATTTAAAGAAAAATGATTTGATTCTTGATCTGGTTAAAAAATGTAAAAAAAAGTAAAAAAAATTCAAGGTTCATCATATCAATTCACAATTCAGCTCGATTCATTTAATTTTTTTCACATCCTAGGAAGGACCCGTACTAGTTGCAAGAATCACATATGACAAACTTTTCCACCCAAAGAATCTATTGACATAATATATTATTATTATTGTGATCGTACAATTGGTGAATAGTTTATATAAACATGAAAATTGATTTATTGGTGCTCGATAAGCAATATCCAAGATGCTGCAAATTGAATCATGACGTGTGTATACACTTTTGATTATTCTTAGACAACAAATAACTAAATCACAACCATGTACAGAATATATCATTGAAGCACACACGGTTTGCAATAATGGTATTCATTAGCCACGCAAATTTGTTATCTATTTTGATGATATTTTGTAGCCTATGTTTAGACAGTGACTGAACATTTTATAAACAGATATGCTTTAACCCATCGCAACAAAATGACACTATTTGACAGATAAATCTTTAACAATACTCGAGCAGGTTTTTTTATGAACTTTTAAGGAAAAAGCATGCAGAACCAAGATTCGAAATTTTAAGGTAAATAACTAAATATCAATGCTTGGATTCAGAATAACAGAATACAGACCTTTCAAAACACTGATTCTCGACGCCTCCGAAGATTGCAATCTCCAAACCCTTTAGAAAGTAGAAACAACTCTTAAGGGGTAGTCAAAATCCTATAGACAAATAGGAAAAAAAAATTAAAGTTAGGGATCTGAACTTTCAAAAAAAATTAGGGATCTGAACTTAAAAAAGAAAAAAGGAGTAGTGCAAAGAAAGGAAAATTAAAAAATAGAGAGAACAACGATGAAGTTCACATAAAATCATATGAAAGCCAAAGGTTTGAATTTTGAAAGGTACCAGCTTGGATGGAACTGTGAGAGAGAGAGAGAGACAAAAGAGAAAACAGAAACGCGGTGCTGTGAGTGTGAGGGTTGTTTTTCACTTAGGTCTTCATGAGTGGTGATGAGGTGTTGCCGTGTTGGGTTATGAACTTGTGATAAAAAAAATCAAAAACCCGCGGGTTAACCCGCCCCGCCCCGCCCATAACCCGTTTAAACCCGCTTATAAGCGGGGCGGGTTGATGGGTCAAGATATATAACCCGCCCCGCCCCGTTTTGACGGGTTGGCGGGTTGACCCGTTGGGTTCAACCCATTTTGCCACCTCTATAATTAACTGGCAGAGTGGTGGGTAAAAGAGTGTTGGAATGGTGGTGATGTTACCGATGTAACATATAACATAAACCATTAAGGCTCCCACTTCCCCCGTACTAAATTTGTTGTGAATTATGAATCAAAACTTAAAATATTAGGGGAAATTAGTGAAAAACACCACCAATAATACATTATTAAATCTAAGATTAATAACTATTTTTGTAATGATAATAACCACTAAAAATAATTGATTAGCCATTCAGAATAATTAATTGTCTATTTCATTCATTTTAAGATTACATCATTTTATACTGGTATAACTAGTAATTTTGATTGTTAATCCTATTTATATCTACCGACTCTGATTTATTAGATATGTGAACCGTTAGATGCAAATATATTCGTAACCAAGACTTATTTATTTATTTATTTATTTTAATGAAAATATTTCTTATTTTTATACCATGTGTGAGAATAACCTAACCTTACATTTTATAGTATTAGTGGTCCTTTTCATTAATTTTTTCTAAAATTTATTGTTGAGCAATAGATTACAATAGAACTATATAACATTGCCTTTAAATTAAAAATAATTATATTAAACTGAAATTTTTTTATTTAAATACTCGTAATTACTACAATCACTACGCTATTGTTTTTTCTCAGTTTTTTAAAAGCTGTGTGATATTTGAGATATGTATTTTACCTTTTTTTAATACCTACTTTATCTACAATCTTCCACTAATCTTTATCATTTATCTCTTCTCTTTATATTCTAATCTAACGGTATTAAAAATTAGTAGGCAAGATAGGTATGAAAAAAAGTAAGTAGAATAATCTATCCGATAATATTTATAATGTCTACTTTACCTACAATCTTCAACTAACATTTATCATTTATCTCTCTTCTCTTTATATTTTGATCTAACAGTGTTGAAAATTAGTAGGCAAGGTAGGTATGAAAAAAAGTAAGTAAAATAATCTATCTCATAATATTTATCATTTATCTTGATTTTATGAAATTAATTTTAACTAAAATTAAATTTGTGTTAAAAATATTTAAGTGTGAGTGGTAAAGAAGTCCTATATCAGTTAGACATAAACCGAATGAATAATATATAAGTGCAAAAAAAACTCGTTAACGGACTATCTTAAGATTTTAGATTAAAATATAATATTTTGAATTAAACTCTGATGTCAGTTGCCATTTGACCAATTGATAAATGCCATTCCTCCCAAACGGTTTTGCACTCTCAGTACCATTCCCAACAATTTGAAGTAATTAAAGTAATTTATCTTTGCACACCTTAATATAATAAGCCTTTGAGAACTTTTAAGTGAGTTAGTTGGTTTATACTTTGCTTCCATATTTTTTCTTTCTTTCATGTAATTTTCTTATACGAGATTCCACTATTATATCAAAAAAATTAATTTTTACTGATTAGTAAATTAAATAAAAAATAATAACTGGAAATAGAAAAATTATCCACTCTTGTGTACATAAGATGCTAGCAAAGCAATTTACAATCCAAATGGTGGTTGAGACCGGTGTTTAAAAATCTTACCGCATCTCTCGGGTTGACTCGGGTCAACCCTGACCCCTCCTCTCTGAGAGTTGGGGTCACAAGTTGGACCTTATATGCACATCGACCTCTCTGACCCCCAAAATTCAGCTGGGTTTCAGTGGCTCCCAGGTCAGAGGGGTCGAAGGGGGTCATTGCATGTTTTTTTTTTTTTTAAATTTTTTTTCATGAAACAACATTATTTTATTAAAAAAATAAAATAAAAATTCTTGCAAACTTAAATCTTATCGTTCTATTCTCTCCCCGCGACCTAGACGTCTTCAATCTTCACCTCGCTGCCATAAATCTTCTAGAAAAGGTAAAAATTTATCAATTAAAATAAAATCTTTATGGTCGTCGATGAAAAACAAAAACTCATTTTTTCTTTTTTTAAATTTTTCTTTGTTAGAGACCTTCTCAAAAGAGGCAGAACCGGATCAGCATAGTGATCCCATTAACTTGTTGTTGTAATTGATGAATTATGTTAAGTATATTTTGAATCTTTGATGATTGGTGGTTTATTTTTTAATATTTTCATATAAAATATATATTTTTAGATTTTTTTAATATATAAAATCGGGTCAGCGTAGTGACCCTGTAACCCCCCAGTTGGACCCGTGACCCTATAACTCCCGACCTCGGCCGGGTCGATGGCCGGCCGGGTTTTTAAACACTGGTTGAGACGATGTTACACTGCTACTGTTGACTTACGAAGTTCCACGAGGATGCCAAATTCGGCTTGGGCTGAATTACCTTCATTAAAATTGGACGGCCCGAATTTCTTGGCCATGGATGAAAGGGGCTAAAACCGCTTACTTGGGTTGTGCTGAAAGGTTTGTTGGGGTAGTGGCTTGAATGAAATTTTTTTACAGACCTAAGAGCCAATATTTTTTTTAATGTTAAACTTATTTCATAAAATAAATACGAAATGTTGAATGCATAAAGAATGTGCAAAACATTTGGTTCGTTGACAACTGAGCTCTCATGAGTGTTTTTTGATCATGAGTTCAAATCCTGGACAAAGGGATTAGTCTTATCTTTCTTCCGATATCAAAGCCAAATACATTCGCTGTTCTAATAAAAAGATGGCTTTTGAAGCCGTACTCTTAGTCGCTGAGAGAGATTGAACGACGATGTTTCTAAGTTAATAAAAAAAAAAATTCAAAACATTTAATGTTATGCTATAGAGACAATGCCCAGAAAATCATAATCATTTTAACATTTAATGTTAATAAATAGGAAAAAATAAGTATTGTGTTGTAGGATAATTCTCTTGTCATGCTATAGAGACAATAAATGTGGGGTCCACCAAATTTAAAATAAAAAAGAAAAGAAAATGCAGCACAAATATCGATGTATGTGTAGGAAACTTTACATTTGTTATGCAACATGACAAATGCAAAAGCCTAATAAATAACAATTGTATTTGAAGGTTTCATCTTTTAACAATACTAGTGAATTACCCGTGCCGATGCACGAGAAAAAAAATTGGTTTGTTTGGCATGGTGGGTCGGCCCTCCGGGCCGAACTCATTTTGTCAGTATTTCAAAGGTCCCAAACAGTCATTTTTTTAAATAACAAAATAGTCATTCATTGTTACATTAAAAATAGGAAAGAAAATAGGATAATAAAGGTCATATCTTTGAAGATAGATAAGGAAAAGAGACGCGAATAAACAATCATTTTTTTTGTCTTTACCTGTACCATACAACGAAGTTATATCTTTGAAGAAAGAACCCAATATACTATAGCAGTCTTTGAAATACTTCCTTGTAAACTATATTAAGGGTACTATTCGTAACGCAGCCATTTTCATCAAGTATCAATATCTTCAATCCATGCTTACTCTTTACTCTAGACAGTGCCACATATAATTGCCCATGAGTGAAGATAGGCTTAGGGAGATAAATTGCAACATGTGAAAGTTATTGTCCTTGACTCTTGTTGATAGTCATGGCAAATGATACAATCAGGGGGAATTGTCTTCTTTGGAAATTTACAGGAAATGTATGACTCGATGGGCTCATCGTCATTCTAGGGATTAACACAGTTTCCCCTATATTGCTTCCTGTAAGTACAATTGCCTCAACAACATGATTTCCTAATTTTGTAATAAGCAATCTCGTGCCATTGCATAAACCTCTCGACTGATCGATATTTCTTAATAGCATTACTGGAACTTTAACTTTCAAGATTAATTTATTATCAGGAATCCCTGAGCATGATAATGTATTTAAGATCTCAGGGGTGATTTCATCATCCTCAACAGAGGAAGTCCCACCTTGCTTAAGAATTTTATCCGAACTCAAAAAAGTCCTTTCTTCACCAGGAATCATAGACGTTAGGTGCTCGTTTAGCATAGCAACATCGGACAATTTAGGAGTTAGAATAGCACGTTCTTTAAAGAAGGTCTGATCCAAAATATTATCCAAGAGATTCGGATAAAAAAAATTAACCATATCCGACAGCGGATCTTTCGATTCTCTAATCAACAATTCATCTGGAATTGTTATAATAGATTCTCCATCAACATCATCTCCAAGATTACCATCCCCAACTTTAAGTATCCACTCAGAAAATTCTTTTATTTCCTCTAAATTGTGAGCGCTACTTCCAGAATTAAGACGCATGTTCTTGGTCAAAGTTAATAAATGACAATGGGACCATAGATGAGAAGAATTGATGGTTGCATGAACTATATCTTGTCTGCTGCCATAAGGAATGACAGGTAATATTTGCCGAAAGTCACCTCCTAGAACAACAACTTTTCCACCAAATGGCATATCAACACAGCTTGTATCAGAAATTCTAAGAACATCTCTCAGTGTCCTATACAGAGCCTCAAAGCAAAATCTATGTACCATTGGAGCTTCATCCCAAATGATTAACTTTGTTTTTGACAGCAACTCAGCTATAGTAGATTTCGGCCTTATATTACACGTTGAATCTTCATTGATTTGAATAGGAATACGAAATCTAGAATGCGCTGTTCGTCCTCCAGGAAGCAGAAGGGAAGCAATTCCGCTAGAAGCAACATTAAGTACAATTCCAGCTTTTGATCTAATAGATGCTGAAAGAGTATTCTAAATAAATGTTTTTCGTGTACCACCGAACCCGTATAGGAAAAATAACCCTCCATTACCTGCCGTAACTGCTGAAACAATTTTATCATAAACAGCTTTCTGCTCATCAGTGAGGGAATTAATTAGTCTTTTATGCTCCTCTTCCAAAGCAAATCTGTCATACATTAATTCATCCAACACTAATCGATTTTGCATATTAAGCAAAGTTTCACTATTGATGCGTGGCATTGACGGATAATCAGAAAGGCATTTCCCATTGCTCTGCAGTACCTTATCAATTTCTTCAAGAGTTATGTTTTTTATAGACTCTTCTGTAAGAAT
>NW_026895136.1:0-141949 GCF_033153095.1 Gastrolobium bilobum | reverse complement strand
TTTCTATACAGGAAATTCAAAGTCTCTTATATAAGAGGAAAGACTTAAAAACCCTTTAGGGGGCATCTGGTAGAGAAGAAATTTTTCTGTATTTGAGAATCATGATTGCCAGGAATATGCTGGGAAAGTGAATTTTCTAGGAATGTGACAAAAAAGTTGTTTGGTAGGCCAAAATATTATCGAAAATATTAGCTTAAGTTTATTGATTCTATCTTTGGTTGATTATCAATTATTGATGGGAATGTGAATATATTTTACAAAAGTAACCCTATGTAAAAGGACAACCCACGTTTATTGATTCTTTTGGACCTTGGGATTTATCTCGTGCATGTTCCACCATGCTCTAAAGGAGAAATGATGTATGTGGTATATGTAATTGCATAGATTTGATATAATGCATTGGATATATGTATGTGTATCGTATGATTTATTGTTTTTATGCTGAAGTGAACTTAGGGGTGGAAGAATATTCAAAAGCCCCTAAGTTAATTAGATATATATGTATATCTCACCCCACGTTACGAGAATTTCATGTACAGGTACTGACGGTGCAGGAGTATCACAGGGTACGAGACATGGCTAGCTTGCCATGATATTGCATGAATGTGGGATTTATTTTGATGTATATATTTATATCTCACATATCATATATGTATTTTGGGAGTATAGGAGATGTCCATACCTCTTTTGATTATGATTATGGATATTCGTTGAGCCATATGTATAGATTATTTCACTTATGTGTCTTTTGTTACTATTGATGCATGCAGGAGGGACTTAGCCTATGATCAAGTTATTGGACATCTTTCATGTTATTAATGCATGTAAAAGACTTTGATAATATGTTTTGCATTAGGTAAGTTCTCATTTATGTAGTCTGTGGATATTTATGTATTTTGATACAATTATGATGAAAGGGCTTTATGCCTATTGGATAGACTGAGATGATGTCAGTATTTATTGAACTGTTTATCAGGTTGAGATATCATGTGGGAATTATCCCTAAATGTCCGGAAAACAAACAGAGCTCTGTCCGTTTTGTTTGGACGATGTTGGTAGGAGATTATCACCTTGTATGATTAACTATCTGCGTTGTCATGTGAAGCCATGTTGTTTATGGAAACTTTTTGGTGGTATAATAAGTTTAACCGAGATTAGATGTTTTGGCAATTTATATGAGTTATAATTACAATTTGAATTGTTTATAAATACGAAAAGTTGTTTTAAGCAGTAAAAGTTAATTATTTGAAAATAAGAAAAATTATTCGTGTTTTAATCAACTATTGTGAATGTAACTAGTCTTAATATCATACGTAATGGTAATAAACCGGTTATAGGATGGCAAGTTACACCTTTGGCCTTCTTGCCAGACTTGCCTTCGATCGGTTCCCTACGTGGAAAATTCTTCTCATTACTATGGGGTTCAATGGCTTATCGTTAGCCTGAGAATCAACCCCTTCCATACTGGCAGATAGGTATAATTAACATTTTTTTATTTGGTTAAGAAAAATTAGTCGAATGTTGAATCAATGAATGCAATTACAGGTGTGCGTGTGTCTCTCTGTGTGTGTATGGGAGGCAATAGCACAACATGGCTGACAATAGGGTAATTTTGTCCCTAAACAATTACAAATTATTCTTATGGGATGAGATTTGTAAAATACCACGATATTTTAAGTTGGTATTTTTTTCATAAAAATAAATTCCAAGAATCTGATTTTTGGAAAAAAAATTATTTAATCCTCATACCAAATATGAGTAAATAGAATTTTTAATATCAATTTTTTTTAAAATAAAAAAAATCTTCTACCAAACACTATATATATATATATATATATATATATATATATATATATATATGATTAGTTCTTGAAATTTCTAATTAATTGAGTGACAGTGATGTAATAATCAATATTTTTATTTTTATTTTATGTTTTTACGTCATTTTTGAGGTTAGGTCTGTTATGATCTAACAGTTAAAATTAGTATAAAGTTCACGTTAACCGCTGGATCATCACTTATTCAATGAATAGATAGAATGAAAAAATCTAATGTGAGAAAGAAAACCGGGAAATGTCAGAAGCGTATTCAAATTTCCATTTTCACTGAGCAGACGATAGTCCAGCAGCGATTCTTCTAGATCTCTGCATCACATCAAAAAAATGAGGCAGAGAGAGGTTCTGTGCAATAATTAAGTATAAAAATAATGTATTTTTCTCTGCATCAGCCATCACATCCCAATTTAATGTATTTTTTCCTTTTAATTAAAAAACAAAGGAATAATGGTCCTTTGCAAAAATAATAAAAATAGGAAAAAAATTTCTATATGCCACACTCACTTGTAAATAAGTGGGTTTCAATTAGTGATGTTAACGGGTCGAGTCGGGCCGAGCTTTGGTCTTAAAAGGTTAAGTCTGTGTTTAAATGTGTCAGCCTGATCAAATCTGTTATCTGTTATGAATATGATTATCGGCATATGGCCTAACTTATTTACAAAAAATGGAAGACTTATTTAGCCTGTTTAAAAAAAATAAGACAACAAAAGTTCATCCAAGCAAAATGTACAATCAACAACACTAGTAATTTCATAAATATTCATAAATTCAATATATATCAAAATAACATAATATAGAACAAAATCATTCAAAAAGTCTGTTTAACCAGTAAAATTGGATGTAATGTATTGAGGAGAGACAGAGAGGATTATTACAAGTAGTATAAAAATATAAAATAAAAATAAAAATTAACGAGCTTTTGCATTGAAGTCTGAGGCCTTTTTATTAAACGAACTTTTATACAAGTTCAAGCCTAGTTCCAACAACCAATTTTAGGCATACAAGCTTAGGCCTTAACGAGCCGAGCCAAAGGTCACTGGTTCGTTTATCACCCCTAGTTTCAATGTGCCAAATAAATATTTTGTGGCAAATATAAAAATATTAAAACTCATAATAAATAATAAAAATATGTAAAAACTCACCAAAACGACATAGTTTCATTAAAATGACACAAAGTTGTGTCATTTAAAATGATAAACATTTCCCCCTAAAAATATATATGTATTTTTTTATTTGTTTTACGGATTACAGTCTCTTGTCGCGTAATTTAGCTTGACATTAAAATAATTGTGAAAAAGAGAGAGACAGGTAATAGCTTCTACGTCACCTGCGCAATGCGCATATGGAATAAATTGAACAAAAGTTCAACAAAATCATATAACAGAATTACTATTTACTTTATTTAGAATATTAATTAAAAGTGGAATAGCACTCTAATACATTTAAGTTCACCGTTTTATAGCCTAATTTCAAAAATAAAAAATGAGTTTAATAAAAACAAAAAGAGTAAATAAATTTCCTTGATTTCTTTTTCCTTCTTTGTTCTTACCATTATGTCATCCAAATCCAAACACACTATACGAGTAGGTAAAGCCATCCTAATTCAAAATCAACACATATCCATGTTTAGTATGTGTGTCAATATTTTTCTTTTGTGTTACACGTCTTTAATATTATGATTTGATCTTAAAATTTCTATTCAGTTGATTAAAATGATAATGATACGAGTAGGAAAAAGAGACTAAAAATGGAGACAATGATATTTTCTTTAGTTTTATATCATTTTAGGTATGGTCAAAAGGTGCTTGGTTGTCTTTTCAAACTTCATTTCTAAACTGAGGAGACTAGTCCTTGGGCGGTTGTTCTCGCTAAGTTTCCATTCATAGAGATTGAGGAATGCATAGAGTTCGATCATTTTATATGCTGCGAAATCCAAGCTAATGTGGAGCAACAAAATATTGATAAAATATTCATCTTTTCAACAATCATGTTATCCCTTCTCTGCTCTTTTCTCTATTAGGAATTGTATTATTTACCTCGGCAGTTCCCGTTTACAATGATAATTACTGCCCAAACTCCGCAATTTATCAATACAACATTACATTCCAAAGCAATCTCAAGATTCTCCTCTCAGATCTCACTTCCAACGCCTCCCAAGGCCCCGACGGCTACTACCTGACAAACATAGGCTTGGCGACCATAAACGTCGCCAGTGGCATCTTCCTCTGCCGTGGCGACGTCGCCTCTGCCATCTGTCAGGAGTGTGTCGCCGCCGTAGCCACAGAGATAGAATGCTGCTGCCACAACCAGACACAATCCATAATATGGTACGATGAGTGCACGTTGGGTTACACAAACAGGTACTTCAACTCTGTCAGCATCGTCCCAAGAGTGAACTTGTGGGATGACAAGAACATCTCCACCTCGGATTTGAAAAGCTTCAACCAAACGTTGTTCAGCTTGTTGAACAGTTTGGCTGAAGAAGCTGCGAGTTCCCAGCTTGCGAAGAAATTCTCCACCGGAGAAACAGAGTTCAAGGGGTCATCGAGGCAGAACAGAGTGTATGGGCTGGCACAGTGCGTGTTAGAATCGAGACCAAAGAAAATAGAAGACTGAATTGACATTATGTAAGAATGAATCATCCAATCGTTTAAGTTACACTGTTCTCATATATATAATGACAACATGACAGTAAGAGTGAGTAACTGAGTAAACGGTTAACTAACTTTACAGACAATTAACTAACTGAGTAAACGGTTAACTAACGGAGTGATACTCAACAGTGCACTCCCAGCGTGACGAATGATCAGTGTGAGGAGTGTTTGCAAAATGCAATCAGAACTCTTACTATGTGTTGAGGGGGGAATAGGGTGCGAGAGCTATGCTAGCATGGTGTAATATTAGATACGATTTGTACAAGTTTTATTATACAACTGAAACATCAGCAGCACCGCCCCTGGTTCTTTAACATCCTCCTCCTTCAGGTACTTTTTATAACCAATATTTGGGTCATCATCGATATATGCTACAATAATGTTAGCACTATCTTTTCCTTTTTTGGTAATTAAAAGTTTAGGTGGGGAAAAATATTGGTTCCCTAAGGGGCGGATCCCAAATTTTTTGAGAATTTCTAAAATGAATTACAGATCATTCATCAACAAAGTACTCAAATCGGTGAACGAAATTTGAACTAATACCCTTGTAGGGAATGAGCGTAGTCCTTAACCAATTATGCCTAACCTAGTTGGCTTCTTTGTCTTTTTATCACCTCCTCCACAAGGAAAATTCGAAGACAGTGCGCATTCGTTTACAATTTTTTTTTACAAATTACACTGAGTATGATACACTCTTGATTAGTGTATGCATAACACCCTGTATGCACCCGGTGTATTAACATACATGTGATAGTAAGCGCGACATGCTCAACTTAATTAATGCGGAAGCTAATTGAATAAATTTTCTCTTTTTTCCTTATGTATTGCAAAATTTTTCACTTCTATGGCCAAAATAAAACGGACAACATTTCCTCTGTATTTTAAACCACTGGGGATAATTCCACCAAGATAATTTCTACCTGATTGACAGTTTAATATAATCCAGGCATCCACTATATTGCCCAGCCATCCATGGCATAGGCTATCGCATAATCATAATAGGTCTCAAAATAATATCCATAAAGTTACTTATTTGATTACAGTATGACCGGTCAGACATAGTGTAGTTTGTAAAAAGCTTGTAAATCTTCCCCTGTATATATGGAGATAGGATCCTTTGACACCAGTGTCAAATTTGAAATTTGACGCCTCATCTGAAAGTCATTTGATCAAAAAAATCAATGACTCTGATTTGTAAGCATGTGACCAATTGATCTTTTTTTATCTAATGACTCTCAGATGAGGAGTCAAATTTCAAATTTGATACTAGTGTCAAAGGATCCTTCCTCATATATATATATATATATATATATATATATATATATATATATATATATATGGGAGAAAATTATATTTACAAATTTTTTGTTTATAAACTATATTATGTCCGGTCATACACTAATTAAGAATGTATGACCGATTATATTTAGTGTAATTTATAAAAAAAAAAACTGTAAATGAATTCTTCGCAATATACATGTGCCATCTTTCATGACCATAAAATTCTTCTAACATGACCTTAATAAATACCTATTCATATGAAATAAAGTAAGGTCAATACTAATCAATGTCAGTAGCGTAAGTAAAAATATTGAACTGCATTTTAGTTAAATCAAATTTTTTGTCATGGAGCTTAATTAACTTTACAAGATTATAGATTGAAACTTGAGTGTCCAAAAAAGAGCTTTTCTGATTGAGAATTAACAATAATATAGTTTATAAATAGATATAGAATATTAGCCTTTTTATTTTTTTAATTACTAAAGCTTGAATTTTTTTTCTCTACAATTATTTATGCAGGAAAGAAGAAATTTGGACCTCGAAAAATTGTCTTGATTGCTGTCCTTGTTGTTGCCATTTCGATAATTCTGTTGTGTTTCGTGTGCTATTTTCTACTGAGAAGATCAAGGAAAAATGATAAGACTCTTCTAAGGGAAAATTGTTAGTAATTTGAAACGAAAACTCAAATCCTTTCTCAACTCTTCGTGGCACAATACAATCGCTACTGTTCAATTTGGCCACAATTGAGGCTGCCACAAATAAGTTTTCCTATGAAAACAAAATAGGAAAAGGTGGATTTGGAGAGGTTTACAAGGTGATGAAATGTAATGAAAAATGAATATGTATGCTTGTTTCTCATACTTAACTGATTGGTTATAATTTCAGGGTGTTCTTTTAGATGGACGAGAAATAGCTGTAAAAAAACTCTCGCAAAGTTCACGACAAGGTGTAGTAGAATTCAAGAATGAGGTTTTGTTAATAGCAAAACTTCAACACAGAAATCTTGTGACATTATTAGGATTTTGCTTGGAAGAACAGGAGAAAATGCTTATTTATGAATTTGTGCCCAATAAAAGTCTTGATTACTTTTTATTCGGTAAATAATTTCTATTCTCACTTTTATTTATTGTTAAATTTTAAAATTTATGTGTTGATATATAAATTTACCCGGGTACACCCCTCCCTATCCGGGTGTAGGGAGGGGTGTACCCGAGTAGACTTGGTGGTCAACGGTCAAACAGGGGCAGATTGATGTTATATTTTTTGAGAAAGTTAAATTTTTGAAATAGTTTATAATGAAGGTCAATTTGATAATTAATTATTAATAAAAGGTTATAAGGGTCGAAAAGCCATGTTATTCTTCATTAAACACATAGTAAACTAGCAGAACATAATTACGAATTTTTTTTAGGGGTAACAGGACTCTCTTAGTTGTGCTTATGTATATTGGTAATTTGGTACCATAATGTGTAGTAGCACATTTCAATTGGTTACCGACCTCCTGGTTGGTAGCTTGACAACGTCCCTGTTAATTGAATATCAGTACATATAACTTGTTTAAGGATGTGTTTGGTATAGGTTTTATTTTGAGTTTGATGGGAAAGTGAAAGTGGATATAGAGAAATACCATGTTTGGTACAAGTTTGCAAAAAAAATATAGAGTAAATACCCTTTTGGGTCCCTAACAAAAAAAAAACGGTACCCACTTTAGTCCCTTACAAAAAAAATTAGTCTCGAGGTCCCTGACAAATTCAAAGTGGATCCATTTTAGTCCTTTTGAGGGACTAATATGTGTCTTTTTTGAATTTGTGAGGGACCACGATTTCAACTAAATGGGTCCACTTTGAATTTGTCAGGGACCTCGAGACTAATTTTTTTTTGTAAGGGACTAAAATGGGTACCGTGTTTTTTGTTAGGGACCAAAAAGGGTATTTACTCAAAAATATATTAGGAGATTAGGAAGCATAGGAAACTCTTTTTGTGTTGATTTTTACTATTCCAAAAAACCATTTGAGATATGGTATTTTGGGGTAGATGGAAAAGTGGAAAAATGGGAGAAAAGTTATGGACCAAATTGACCCTCATAGTGAGTGACTTGCATTGATTAAGAAGAAATGGAAAAATAGCAAACTATGGTTGTTTTAATTTTGTAAGAAGTAATAATAAAAAAAAACTAGGAGAGGGACAAGGAGGGATGGTAAGTGTCAACTTGCATTGATTAGTACCGATAAGTAAAAGAGACTCACTTTTAATGGTTCTTTAAAAAATTTATAATGGGGTATTTTTTTCAATTTAACCTATTTTCCTATCATTATTTTACATTCAACCAAACATAGACTTTGCAATAAATGTTCCCAGTAATATTTCAGTCAACAAAACAACTTTTTTTAAATTTTTCTATCAAACTTATTTTCCTACCATTTCTCTAGTAATTGTATTTTCCTAGTAAAAAAATTTTATTCCTCTATCAAACGCCCTCTAAATCTCTCTTCATGGGTATTGCTTTGCAAAACCAAGATAAAATGACATCAAAAAATTATCTTTGGAAAACTTACAAATGTAATTAAAAAAAATTAAATTTTAAATAAATTATTTTATTATTAATTTTAAATCCTACATTTAAAGAAATTTAAATACTTTAGAATAAATTAAAAAAACACATTATATTTTTTGTCCCCTTTTAACAAGAGCCCTGACAAAAAAAAAAAAAAAAACTCTTCATGAGCCTCAGCCTTCGTTCCGTTTCATGGTCAATGCAATCCAACTTGTCCCGCACTGTCCAATTAGAAAAGTTGCTTCATTTACTTATTGAAGAGGTTGTCGGTAACCTCCTTGCAGGGTACAGTAGAGTTTATGAATGAAGCTATCCTTGTGGCTAAGCTTCAACATAGAAATTTAGTGAGGCTGTTGGGATTTTGCTTGGAGGGGCAGGAGAAGATGCTTATCTATGAATACATACCAAACAAAAGCCTTGATCGTTTTCTATTTGGTTGGACACTTTCAATTCTTCTTTTACTTCTTTATTAGTATAGATGATTGGTTGCCCTGAAAAGACACCTCAAAAGTAGAATCACTTTATAGTATTCACATGGTGTTATCTTTTCCCTTATTAAAGAACAGCCACATAAGATGGGGTTATAAGCTCTTTATAAACGGAAATTATAGTAATCCTGCAATTGCTAATCTGGATATTTCATTTTGACAAATTCTGTAGATCCTGTAAAGCAAAGAGAGTTAGATTGGTCAAGACGCTACAAGATCATTGTTAGTATTGCTCGAGGAATTCTTTATCTCCATGAAGATTCCCAGCTTCTAATTATACATCGTGATCTCAAAGCTAGCAATGTTCTACTAGATGAAAACATGAACCCAAAGATTTCAGATTTTGGCATGGCAAAAATTTTCCAGGCAGATCAGACTCAAGTAAATACAGGAAGGATAGTTGGAACTTAGTAAGTTTGAGGCCTTTTTGTCATCTCCTATTACATATATTATTAGCTCCCCTTTAATAATCATGGTCAGTTAAAATATGTGAAAAGAAGTATATTCTTCTTTCCAAAAATGTTATCATTATTTTCTGAACATGTGGATTGATAATTTTTTTTTTCAGTGGTTACATGTCTCCAGAATATGCAATGCGTGGACAATTCTCTGTGAAATCAGATGTGTTCAGCTTTGGTGTCTTAGTTTTGGAGATTGTGAGTAGCAAGAAGAACACTGATTTTTGTCAAACTAAACATGCCGATGACCTCCTAAGCTATGTGAGTATAAACAAGTGTAACTGCTTTCTTCTTCTCTAATGATACCAAGCTCAACTGCAATGCCTAGTTAAATATTTCAATGGGTGAGGAATGAGAGATTCCAAATTTGAATACTAACAGTATATTGCCACAGGCTTGGAAAAATTGGACGGAGCAAACACCTTTGGAGTTGCTGGATCCAACCCTGAGAGGTTCTTATTCAAGAAATGAAGTCATCAGATGCATCCATATTGGTTTATTGTGCATTCAGGAAAATCCATCCGACAGGCCTTCGATGGCAACTATTTCACTTATGTTGAACAGTTATTCAGTTACCTTGTCATTACCTCGAAAACCAGCATCTTTCCTGCATGGAAGAACACCTAACAGGCTAAAAAATGGGCTTCATTCTGATGAGTCCGCCACCAGTTCAATTTTGTGGTCTAATAATGAAGTATCCATTACTGAAGTATACCCTCGATAAAGGATAGGTTTTATTATGTTTTCTTCAATCCATCCACTTTATGTTCAAATCTTGTCAAACCATGCCGTTATGTAACACGTACCTAGTCAATATGTATTGTAAATATTAGTGGCTAAAAATAATTTTGTTTGATGAATAGTAAAAATTACGACCACTGAGTGCAGATTCTTTTGGTTTTAAATCCTTAAAATCCTCATGATGGATGCAAATGCAGCATAGATAAAGGCATGATTCCCTTGGAGACCATAGCAAGCGCTGATCGGAACCAGTTTGATCCAAATCAGTAAAACATAGCAAGCGCTGATCGGAACCAGTTTGATCCATCATTGTTGGGTTTAAACTTTATTTATTTGAAGAAAATAGAAAATGAAGAGTTTTGTGGTAAAAAGGTGTGTCCCTTAGGAATTTGTTAGTGGACATTAATGAGTTTAAAGTTTCTAAGAAGTTGTCATTATTATGTTTAGATTTCCTAAGTTGGTCATTAGTATTCTTAGTTATTTGCTATTGCTTATAAATAGCACTATGTAAACCATTTCAAAAAGCACTTGGCATATACAGTAATACAAAGAGGTATATTCAGAGAATTGCTTGTGTGGTTGAGTGTTTGAGAGAAACACCATTAGAGGACCTGTGAATTACAAATTGGTATCAGAGCTTGATATCAATGGAAGGTGTGAGTAATGGTCTGCCAGTGCCCCGCCTGAAAAAGGGCAACTATGAGAATTAGAGCATCCAAATGAAGGCTCTCCTAAGAGCGTGTGATAGTTGGAATTTAGTGCAAAATGGGTTCGTAGAACCTAAAACAACAGAAGGATACTCAGCAAACCAACTCAAGCAGTTGAGTTTGTCAAAATCGAAGGATGCAGCGGCACTGTTTATGATGCTTCAAGCTGTTGAAGAATGCGGTGGTATTGAGAAGATTGGAGGTGCAACAACGGCTAAGGAGGCCTGGGACATATTGGAGACGGTCTACCGAGGTGTTGACCGTGTGAAGCAGGTCAGGCTTCAAACTCTTCGAGGAGAGTTGGAGGGGATGAAAATGAAGGAGACTGAAGGAGTGTCGGATTTCATCACCCGGGTTCAGACCGTTGTGAACCAGTTGAAGAGGAATGGAGAGGCGTTGGCCGACTCCAGAGTAGTAGAAAAGATTCTGAGGTCGTTGACTGATAACACATATTTTGTTACACTTATTTGTTACTCTTGATTAGTATTTTTAGGATTTATTTGAATAAAATAATGATTGTTAGAGTTAATTTAGGTTTTCAGTTTTTAATTGGGTTTAATTTATTTTCGTCAGAATTTTTCAGCTTTACGTTACTTCTAAATTTTGGCCATATCTCAGTCCATAGTTGTCGGATTGACTCCGTTCTTGTTGGGTTTTTCAGATAACACAGAGAGCTACAATTCTTATGCAGATCTCTAAGCCCAATTCGGACTAGAAGCTGGTCGATTTCGGACACCAAGTTGGACGCGTTTTGCTGAAGTTTTGTTTGACTATTGGGCTTGTAATTTAAATTAAAACCCAATTACTTAAGTGGCCCAAAGCCAAGTTTTATTGTTTCATTTTATTTTATTCGGTTTTTTATTTTATGTTTGGGCTGAAGCGATGAAACCCTAGCCGTCCTGCGTGACGGCTATTTAAAGGGGACTCTAGGAAACCCTTGGTAGTCAGTTTTTACAACAGAGAAGTTCTCTCTGAGTTTTTATTCAATTGCGTTCTTCATCTTTTTTCTTCTTCTTCTTCTTTTTATTTCAATTATGTTTACCTTAGCCATGCGAGGCTAAGAACCTTTTAATCAACCTAGGGTAATGGATTCCATGGATTAGTCTTGAGGGTCTGCGTTTATTTCAAATCAGTTTTCGTTTCCCTTCCAAACTCAGATTGATATCGTGCGATCGTGGATATTCAATCTGAGGTTCGCGATTGCGATTATGGAAAAGGATTAATCATCAGATTTGATGAATAGGTTGATTGACCCTATGACCTTAAATCAAGCGGGTTGATACTCTGCGATTGTATGAGTAGAAGCATTGTCTTTGATCAAATGCTAAGCGATCGCTTAGAGAGGGTTGTCAATTGGAAATAAGGATTCTGATCCGATTGACAAATCAATCACGATTCTAATATTTTCTTATCCGAGGAAAGACGTCCATGGATCCCAAACCTTAGGTTGGTTATTTTTAATTACGAATTTTTATTCCAAATTTATATTCTGCCTCTTTAATTATTGAATCAAAATCTAAAACCCCCCTTTTAATTTTCTGTTCTCATAAGCGATTTTAACCAAAACAATTTCCTTGAGAGACGACTTAGGGTTTCCACTTTACTGCAAATTTTCTGAACCCTAATTAAAAAAATAATTTTTAATTTGCGCGAGTTCGACAGCTCGTGTCAAATTTGGCGCCGTTGCCGGGGAAATTGCATCGGTCTAAATCGTTTTCTGATTCTTGATCATCTTCTTTTTCATCTTCATCTTCTTTTTCTTTAATTTTCGTTTTTTAAAAAAAAAATCAAAAAAAAAGTCAATCAAAAAAAAAAAATTCAATCAAAAAAATAAAATAAAATTGGGGAAATCGGTAAAACTTCAGTTTGAGCGATTGGTTCCAGGACGTATCGGGTATTTCTGAACTTGTTCAACTTGCTCTGATCGCTCTGAAAATTGGTGAGCTGAAGGAGACGATCTTCCCTGTCAAAAGTCATGAGGCTTTGCCTCATGAATCAGGCCCTGGTTTTGCCAAATTCCTTTGTTTACTATTTTATTTTATTGTTTGAAAAAATTTTATTTGATTTTTGAGTCTGTAGGGTCATTTAGAGTTTAGGAGAGTTTGTCTCATATCATTCTGAGTTCATTTAGTATTTTTAGTAGGTTTATTTTTGCTTCTGTTTGCTATGTATCCAATTTTTCACCCTACAGATGCTTGTCATTCCTTTCCAGACAGCGGTTTCCAAGTTGATCAGTCTGTTGCTGCAGTTTTTCCTGGAAAGCCACAGTACCAGCAGCAAAATAATCCCTTCTACAATATATATAATCCTGGCTGGAAAAATCATCCCAATCTCAAATGGAGCCAGAATCAGCAAAGTGCACCATTCCAGCAGAGGCAGCAGTTTGTACCTTCACAACAGAGGCAAAATTTTCACCAATTTGCACCTCCACAGCCAATGCAACAGCCACTAGTGCAGCAGCAAGCTAGTAGCAATGGCCCTTCTTTGGAGGATTTAGTGAAGCAGATGGCAACTAACAATCTGCAGTTCCAGCAGATTACTGATTTTTCCCTCCAGAATCTGCAAACACAGATTGACCAACTTGCAACGTCAATGAGTCAAAATCAACAAGCAAGTGGCAGCTCCCTTCCATCCCAAACAGTTCCAAATCCAAAAGGAAGCGGAAATGTGAGTGCTATTACTATGCGGTCTGGCAAGCATATGGAGGAGCCAAACCACACTGCTGCTGAGTCATCTAAGGGAAGTGACACTAGCTCCAAGAAGCAGAGCACTGATACATCTGATCATCTTGTTTTCTGCATTGATGTGATAGATGAAGTTGTTGAGGATTTTTCTCCTGAATTCCTTACTGATTTTTCATCTATTCATGGTTCTGATTTCTGTGATTGTAGTGATAGTCAAGAGTGCATTGTGTGTGCTGAAATAGCATCACATCTTTCTGGTTTTAACGATGCACTTATTGATGAATCTGATTCTGAGTGTGAATCTGCACTTTCTGAATTGCCTGCTGATATTATTGATGATCCTAATTCTGTTTCTGAGAATTTGTTTACAGGCATTGCTGCTGACTTGTTTTCTGCAGAATTTGCACCACCAACTACACCTCTTCCATCCATTGAGCAACCTCCGAAATTGGAGTTGAAGGTTCTTCCCGACCACTTGAAATATGCATTTCTTGAGGAAAATGAGCAGTTACCTGTGATAGTGGCCAATGACCTCCTACCTGAGCAGGAGGTAAAGCTTCTGACATTGCTGAAAGAAAATAAAAAGGCAATTGGATGGACTTTAGCAAATAATGTGGGAATCAGCCCTTCCATGTGCATGCACCGCATTTTACTTGAAGGTGTTAAACCAGTGAGGCAGAAATCAGGCTGTTTGATGCTGTTTATTCTCCTTAGGGAGTTCAGGGAGTTCTCTTCCCTCTTTTTCTTTTCTTTCTGTTATTTGCATTTTTATTTTTCTTTTCCTTTCTTTCTTTTAGTTTTTGACTTTTTCTTTTCTTTCTGTTATTTGCATTTTTCTTTTTCTTTTCCTTTCTTTCTTTTAGTTTATGATTTTTCATAGGTAGATTTTCCTTTTCTTTCTGGTAATTATTGAGTGGTACATAGAGTAGACATAGATCACAGTGTTTGATAGCATAAATCTGTTGGGCTTTGATCTCGATTCTTGGATTACAACTACCTGTTGATTGATTTTGTGCTGTTGATTGCATGACTTGGTTTACCCTTGTGAGGTTTTGAGCCCGCATACATGGCATATCTTCTGGCCATGCTTTCTTTCTTGTGTGTTTCTGCTCTTGATTGTTGTCCTCTAGAACTTGCTCTTGTTCTTTTTGAAACTGCATTTTTCACTTGCATGCATGAATATGATTGAGGCATTCTTTCTTTTCTGTACCCACTTTAGCCAGATAGCCGTCCCTTATATTATTATCCTTTGGTGAGCCCCTTTGAGCCTTTATATCTTTTATTTCTTAAGCCGCATTACAAGCCTAAGTGAAAAACCAATTAATTCCACACCCTGGAGTTTTACTGAGCATTGGTTTCATTGTGATGTTGTGTTTAAGTGTGGGGGTTTGCCCGAGACGGACTAAAGTTTAAGTGTGAGGGGTGACTATCTGATTCATTTCTGCTATGTGGTTTTACTTCTTCAAAACAAAAAAAAAAACAAAAAAAACAAAAAAAAAAAAACAAAAACAAAAAAAAAAAAAAAAAAAAAAAAAAAAAAAAAAAACAAAAAAAAAAAAAAAAAAAAAAAAAAAAAATGCCTATGGTAGGATGATTTTCTTGAGTTGATTTGAGTGATATACTGAATTAACTGATACACTTGAGAGAAAAATTGAGAGCATCTTGTGAGGAACCATTTTTATGCAGTTAGCAGTTGCAGTTGAAGTTAGCAGGTCTTGTGATTTGAGATTAGGGAATTTCTGTCCTGATTGATTTATCTGTAGAAGACTTGTGATCTTTGTATAATTTCTGTATGCTTGGTAATTGTTAGAAAGGATTAGTTGATCTTAGTATTTACTTTCAATTTTAGTTTTTGCCCAGGAGTGCAAAAAGATAAGTGTGGGGGAATTTGATAACACATATTTTGTTACACTTATTTGTTACTCTTGATTAGTATTTTTAGGATTTATTTGAATAAAATAATAATTGTTAGAGTTAATTTAGGTTTTTAGTTTTTAATTGGGTTTAATTTATTTTCGTCAGAATTTTTCAGCTTTACGTTACTTCTGTATTTTGGCCATATCTCGGTCCATAGTTGTCGGATTGACTCCGTTCTTGTTGGGTTTTTCAGATAACACAGAGAGCTACAATTCTTATGCAGATCTCTAAGCCCAATTCGGACTAGAAGCTGGTCGATTTCGGACACCAAGTTGGACGCGTTTTGCTGAAGTTTTGTTTGACTATTGGGCTTGTAATTTAAATTAAAACCCAATTACTTAAGTGGCCCAAAGCCAAGTTTTATTGTTTCATTTTATTTTATTCGGTTTTTTATTTTATGTTTGGGCTGAAGCGATGAAACCCTAGTCGTCCTGCGTGACGGCTATTTAAAGGGGACTCTAGGAAACCCTTGGTAGTCAGTTTTTACAACAGAGAAGTTCTCTCTGAGTTTTTATTCAATTGCGTTCTTCATCTTTTTTCTTCTTCTTCTTCTTTTTATTTCAATTATGTTTACCTTAGCCATGCGAGGCTAAGAACCTTTTAATCAACCTAGGGTAATGGATTCCATGGATTAGTCTTGAGGGTCTGCGTTTATTTCAAATCAGTTTTCGTTTCCCTTCCAAACTCAGATTGATATCGTGCGATCGTGGATATTCAATCTGAGGTTCGCGATTGCGATTAATGAAAGGGATTAATCATCAGATTTGATGAATAGGTTGATTGACCCTATGACCTTAAATCAAGCGGGCTGATACTCTGCGATTGTATGAGTAGAAGCATTGTCTTTGATCAAATGCTAAGCGATCGCTTAGAGAGGGTTGTCAATTGGAAATAAGGATTCTGATCCGATTGACAAATCAATCACGATTCTGATATTTTCTTATCCGAGGAAAAACGTCCATGGATCCCAAACCTTAGGTTGGTTATTTTTAATTACGAATTTTTATTCCAAATTTATATTCTGCCTCTTTAATTATTGAATCAAAATCTAAAACCCCCCTTTTAATTTTCTGTTCTCATAAGCGATTTTAACCAAAACAATTTCCTTGAGAGACGACTTAGGGTTTCCACTTTACTGCAAATTTTCTGAACCCTAATTAAAAAAATAATTTTTAATTTGCGCGAGTTCGACAGCTCGTGTCATTGACAGACGACTTCGAGAACGTGGTGTGTGCAATCGAGGAGTCCAAGGACTTGTCTACGCTCTCTGTTGACGAGCTAGCAGGTTCCCTTGAGGCGCATGAGCAGCGCAAGAAGAAGAATAAGGAGGAGTCGCTGGAGCAAGCATGTAACACCCCGTATATATCCGGTAGTGTTATCATTACATCGTATTAAGCGGTTCTTAATTAAAAATGCGGAATATTCTTTTTCTTTTCAATTATGACGTCATTATCAATTACCATCTTGATTACTTAATCAACTTCATAAAATATCGCCTGTATGTAAATTGCAATAAGACATCTACTGAAATACCTCAATATAAAAATAAAGTGTGTATCTAAAATCACGGATTTACAACTCGTAGTCTGGACCATATCCTGATACATTATTACAACTCCAAGTAAAACAAGACATAAACAAGTCTATGTGTCATGGACAATCCCCATGCTCACCAAATCAACAGCGTCTCAACAAGATAATCATAATCATAACCCGAACTAAAAACATAAAGCAGCATGCATATCCAGCATCCAACATGTCAGAATAATATAACAGCAAATCTAACTCAGCTCCGGCCTCCTGCCGCCTGAGATCTCAACATTACCTGAAACTGAAATAAGCATTCCCCAAACGTGGGGTGAGATCTCTAAACAAGAAATCTCAGTAAGACAAGGGGTCCTCAAGGATCTTCCACCCCAAGCTCACTTACATGTGCAATATAAGTTCTAAAAGCATTTATATCATTATCAGTTCCAAAACTATGTAGTGCAACAGATATCTAGGGCATGAGTGTATATCACTATCCTACTGGCCAGAGAAATGTAGGTATACGTCTATCTCCTACATGTAGTACAAGGAACACCGGTTGCACCTCACCTACAGCCTCACCCTATTGTATGTTCTACATACTCAGGCTTACCATATAGGTGGAACACCTCCATGCATATCAACAAGGCACTAACATACAATAGCTCAACAGCATTTCCAAAACATCAAAAGCATGTAACACAGCAAGCATATACCATACCCCCATGGGACATGGTGGAGCCACAACATGGCTAAATCGAGGACACGAAAGCTTACCTTGCAAGCTCACTATCCAATGCCAAGAGTCCTCACAGCTCAAGTCCAACACACATCATATCACAAATCTGATTTAGGACCAGCAAGTGTATCAACATACATAACTCAAAAGCATTAACATAAAGGCTACGTTCTCCTTTAACGATTTATGTCTTAAGGCTTCCAACAAAGCCACAAGCCCTCAATCACATGATTCTGACTTAGTTCATTAATTACAGAAGTTCAACTTCATCAATCTAGGGTCCACAAACCCCCAATAGCCTACTGTACACACAGCACAGCTACTGTTCTACGAAATCCCAAAATATTCGGATATTCCTCGGCTACATATCCGGATATCCCACTGTGCATATCCGGATATCAATATCCGGATATCCAGAATCCCATCTCCGGATATCACATATCCGGATACCATATCCGGATATCCAATATCCGGATATTCCATGGGCAGATATCCGGATATTTCACGACAGAATGCAGAAACTGCATTTCGTAAAGATATCCTTCCAAGGTTGGGTTTTTACCGATTATAAACACTTAAACATGCATTTCTAGGTGTGTTTGACTTTACCCAATGTTTAGTTATCATCTTTTAGCCTTAACATGCATCAAGCTTCCATTTTTAAGCATAAAACTCATGATCAAAGGGTGGTACAACATACCAAGACTCAAAACTCATAACCAAGAGGCTCTTGGAGCTCACCAACAGTCCCTCAACCTCTGACTAGGACAGAACACGAAAATGCTAGCACAAGATGGTTCCTTTCTTCACAAAGGTAGCTTCTTGAAGCTTCACAAACCAAGAAGAAGGTGGCTCTCAACCCACACCCCAACTCAGCACACTCCCTGACCAGAAACAGTGACTAAAACCCCAAGCAAGGCACCCTCACACCCTCACAAAGATGATTCCCAAGTGTTTACAAGAAGAAAAGAGAAGAATCAATGCCAAAGGTCCCAACTTGGCTCAAGAGAAGGTGAAGGAGACCAATGGAACAGTGCTCAAGTAGCTGGTCAGCCTCTCTCACGAAGGAAAATCTGGTATCTAGGGCAATGTGCCCTTTGTAAGTGTATAAATAGCCAACTCACACTTAAACACGCACTATTAGCTTTAATTGCTACGCTTAGCATTTTGATCCCAAACTTTGGAACCTAAAACTACACATTTTTCCAAGAATTATCATATTTTTGTTACATTTTTCCGAGCACCTTTCCAGTACGCGCTTTTCATAGCTAGTATCAGTTTCTGGCACCAGTTCTCAATATTTGGACTTGAAACTCGATTTACAAGTCCTACATAACATTCTAGTAATTATCATGCACTTAAATTAATTTTCCGGGATACGTTTTCGGTACGCATTTATACCGACTAGCAGAACCGGCATCTGCACTTTTCTTCCGAAAAGCGACTTTCAGCATTCTTAATCACTTACCATAATTATTAAAGTCTCTTAATAATTATTAGGGTCAATTATGGAATCATTTCCTATTTTCACATAATTAATTAATTAAATACCTTAATTAACGGTGCGGGTTCTTACATTCACCCCACCTTTTTAGGATTTTGACCACAAAATCAGAAACATACCTGGTCGAAACTTGGGGTACTGCCGGAGAAGCTCGTCCTCACGCTCCCAAGTACACTCCTCAGGAGTTCTTCCGGTCCACTGCACCTTGACCATTGGAATGATCTTGCTCCTCAGCTGCTTCTCGCCACGATCGAGAATTTTGAGTGGTCCGACGGGAGTTTTCAGGTTCTCCCGAACCTCCACATCATCCGGTTGTACCACTTGCGAAGGATCTGCTATGTACTTCCGAAGCTGAGACACGTGAAACACGTCGTGGATGTTAGCCAGGTTTGGAGGCAAGGCAAGCCGGTAGGCAACAGGTCCTACTCTACCAAGGATCTGGTATGGCCCAATATATCGCGGGCTCAGCTTCCTCACTCCGAGTGCCCGACCAACACCGGTGACAGGTGAAAGTCTCACAAACACGTGCTCACCCTCACTGAACTCCAGCGGACGATGCTTGACATCATAGAAGCTCTTCTGGCGATTCTGCGCCTGCTTCAACTTTTCACGGATCATCTGGATCTGCAAGGTGGTATCTTGGACAAAGTCCAAGCCAAGAAGCTCATTGTCCCCAACCTCACACCTCCTACCATACAGTGCTTCGTAGGGCGCCATGCCCAGGCTAGCATAAAAGCTGTTGTTGTAAGAAAACTCAACCAACGGAAGGTACCTATCCCAAGCTGAGCCCTGCTCCAAAGTGCACGCTCGCAACATGTCCTCCAAGGTATGGATGATCCTCTCAGTCTGTCCATCAGTCTGAGGGTGATAGGCGGTACTCAATCTCAACTGCGTACCGAAAGCCTCCTGCAGCGCCTCCCAGAACCGAGATGTGAACTTCAGGTCCCTATCACTAATGATAATCTCGGGCACCCCGTGAAGCCTCACAACCTCGCAAACATAAATCTTGGCCAACTGCTCTGTAGTGAAGCTCACCTTCACTGGAAGAAAATGGGTAGACTTCGTCAGTCTGTCCACAATGACCCAAATAGAGTCACAACCCGCCTGAGTCTTCGGCAATCCCACCACGAAGTCCATGGAAATACCTTCCCACTTCCACTGTGGTACTTCAAGAGGTTGAAGTTCACCAGACGGTCTCTGATGTTCAATCTTCACCTTCTGGCAAACCAAACACTTGGACATAAATATAGCAACATCTTTCTTCATGCCCGGCCACCAGAAGTTCTTCTTCAGGTCTTGATACATCTTAGTAGCACCCGGGTGGATAAAAAATTGACCCTTATAGCCCTCTGCCATAACCTCTTCTGTCAACGGACCTCGAGGAACTACAATCCTCTGCTGAAACAAAAGCAATCCATCATCATTCCAAGACACATTGTCTTGGTTCTTCACATAATCCAGACACTCTCTCTGAACTTGTGCCTCTTTGATCTTTTCTAGCAGCTCGTTCACAACGTCTGCTGCTTCCAACTCGAGAAGTACACTCTCACACGGAGCGGTCACTGCCAAGTTTCGGAACTTCCCAACCACATCAAAGTTACCAAGTAACAAACAGGATGAGCTACTAGATTTCTGACTCAAAGCATCAGCTACCACATTGGCCTTGCCAGGATGATACCTTAGCTCGAAGTCGTAGTCCTTTATGAACTCCATCCATCTCCTCTGCCTCATGTTCAACTCCTTCTGGTCGAACAGGTACTTCAAACTCTTGTGGTCATTGAACACCACAAACCTCAAACCAAAAAGATAATGCCTCCAAATCTTGAAAGCAAACACAATAGCAGCCAACTCCAAGTCATGAGTAGGGTAGTTCTCCTCATGAGGTTTCAATTGCCTCGAAGCATAGGTAATCACTTTGCCCAACTGCATCAACACACAACCTAGCCCTTTCCCGGAGGCGTCGGTGTAAAGCTCAATCTCAAGCACAGGATCAGGAAGGACCAACATAGGTGCAATAGTCAGTCTCTCCTTCAACTCCTGAAAACAGACCTCACACTCGTGAATCCACACAAATGGAGTTTCCTTCCGAGTAAGGCGAGTCAATGGCAAAACCATGGTGGAGAATCCCTTGATGAACCTCTGTTAGTAACCTGCCAAACCCAGAAAGCTGCTCACTTCCGTAATTGTCTTGGGTCTCTCCCAATCCAGTACGGCCTCGATCTTGTTCGGATCCACTGCAACTCCTTTAGCAGAAATAACATGCCCAAGAAACTTCATAGACTTGAGCCAAAACTCACATTTGGAAGGCTTTGCATACAGTTTCTTCTCCTTTAGTACTTGCAAAATAGTTCTCAAATGCTCCACATGCTCCTCCTCCGTCTTGGAGTAGATCAAAATGTCATCAATGAAGACGATCACAAACTGATCCAGGTACGGCTGGAAAATCCGGTTCATGTAATCCATGAACACAGCAGGTGCATTGGTGAGACCGAACGGAATCACCTAGTACTCAAAATGACCGTATCTCGAGCGAAAGATGGTCTTCGGGACATCATCCGGCATCACCCGAATCTGATGGTATCTGGACCGGAGATCAATCTTGGAATACATACAAGCACCCCTGAGCTGATCCAACAGATCATCAATTCGAGGGAGGGGATACTTGTTCTTGATTGTCACCTTGTTCAGATGTCTGTAGTCGTTGTACAATCGCATTGTCCCGTCCTTCTTCTTCACAAAGATAACCGGTGCTCCCCAAGGAGACCCACTCGGTCTAATGAAATCTTTCGCTGAAAGATCCTCAATATGCTTCTTCAGCTCTACCAACTCCGGTGGCGACATCCGGTATGGAGCTAAAGAAATCGGCCCTACACCAGGCAACAGATCTATGGAGAACTCTATCTCTCTCTGTGGCGGAAACTCAGGAATCTCCTCAGGAAACACCTCGAGGAATTCCCTCACCACAGGAATGCCAGTGATATACTCCTGTATCCCACTCACCAAACCTCCCAACATGACATAACCAAATGCCCCTGCTCTCAAGGCTCTCCTAGCCTGTAGCAACAAAATGTACGGCGAGGAACTGGCTGTGGAATCACACGGAGACAGCACTACACGCTTGGCACAACAGTCAATCATCACACAATTTCTGGACAGCCAATCCATGCCCAGAATAACCTCCAAGTTGGCCATCGGCAATCCTATCAGATCTACCGAGAACTCACGGCCATCCCACTGAAACGCTACATCGCGATGAACAGTGGTAGCATCACATCTTTCTCCGGTGGCGGTGGTCACCCACAGCGGTGGAGAAAGCACAGACATGGGCAACTCAAGCCCCACGGCAATCGGGGTAGCAACAAAAGAATGCGTAGCCCCAGAGTAAAAAAAAACATCAACAGATGATGTACCAATCGTAACAGTACCTCTGACAAGGTTCGGAGCTCGGTCCGACTGCTGACGATCCAGTGTATAAACTCTCCCAGAAGATGGTGGCACTGCCGGTGCCGAAGTAGGTGGAAGAGGGACCATCTGAAGTGGAACTGCCTGCACTGCAGTAGCCCTCGCCTTCGTCAACGGACAGTCTCTGGAGAAGTGGCCCTCCTTGCCACACTGAAAGTTAATCAACTGGCCGGTAGAGCACGGCCCAAAATGAGTCTTCCCGCATCCCGAACACTTGGGAGCAGGAGGTCTCGCTGCACTCCCCTGAGCAGAAGTCCTCTTGAACAGACTTGGTGCCTGTCGAGCTGCCATCTGTTTACCCTTGCCCTTGTTCCCAAACTTCCTGTCTCGCCAAGAAGTGGAACTACCAGCTACAACCTTCGTCGCCTCAGCAACCTTGGCCTTACTCGAGCTGTAGAAATCTTCAATATCACGACACTGCTGAACCAGTGTCCCAAAGTCTCTAGAAGCAGAACCAGCTAGGTAACCACCAATATTCTCACTAAGTCCCCTGCGGAACTTAGCAGCCAGAAATGTAGGGGTAGGCCTCGCCATCCTGAAGTGTGCAAACTTCACCAACTGGTTGAACTTAGCCAGGTACTCGTCCATAGACAACGAGCCCTGAACCAATCTGTCAAACTCTCCATGCTGCCTCTCCTGAGCATCATACGAAAAGTACTGACCCAGCAAGAAATCCTCGAACAAAGGCCACGTCATCACATGACCCTGCATCTCGTAGACATAAGAAAGGTTTGTCCATCACTCATGGGCATCGCCCTCCAGCATGTAAGTAGCGAACATCAACTTCTGCGGATCTGTGCACTGCATAACCCAAAATATCTTGTCCAACGCCTGTAGCCAACGCGCCGCAGCCACAGGATCAAAGGATCCATCAAAGGCAGGTGGCTTATGCTTACGGAAAGCATTCAGCCGGCGATCGATCTCATCTCGATCCTCAACAAAAACAGGGACGGTCTGCATGGCCCCCGTAAGGTGACTGCCATCACCCATCTGACTCTGAGAGTCATCCTGCAGACTGGGTGGAGGTGGTGGTGGTGGCGGTGGAGGTGGTGGAGGAGGAACATGACCAACAGCAGGACCATTCCTCATCTCCTCCAACATGACTCTAAACATCGTCATGTTCGCCAGACGGTTGGCCTCCAACACGACCTCAGTGGCCTTCCAGTTCGCCTCTCTAACGGCGTCCAGCATGGCCTGGTTTGCCATTCTCATGGCCTCCTGGTCGGCTTGTCGGGCCGCCTGCATCTCAGCCAATGCAGCCAGGATAGGATCGGGGTGATCCTTCGAAGTCTCGTGGTTTCTCCCGGGTCTTACGATGACTCTGCACAAGTTACACAAATTATGAGTTGATCAGGCCCACGCAATGTGATCACATATGCATTATCGTAATAATACTCGACGCAGGAAACACACAAAATAGACACAACCAAACATCCTAATCATTGCAATACATACAGGCTTTTCCCTTGAACCGTTGCTCTGATACCATAAAATGTAATACCCCGTATATATCCGGTAGTGTTATCATTACATCGTATTAAGCGGTGCATAATTAAAAATGTGGAATATTTTTTTTCTTTTCAATTATGACGTCATTATCAATTACCATCTTGATTACTTAATCAATTTCATAAAATATCGCTTGTATGTAAATTGCAATAAGACATCTACTGAAATACCTCAATATATAAATAAAGTGTGTATTTAAAATCACGGATCTACAACTCGTAGTCTGGACCATATCCTGATACATTATTACAACTCCAAGTAAAATAAGACATAAACAAGTCTATGTGTCATGGACAATCCCCATGCTCACCAAATCAATAGCGTCTCAACAAGATAATCATAATCATAACCTGAACTAAAAACATAAAGCAGCATGCATATCCAACATCCAACATGTCAGCGTAATATAACAGCAAATCTAACTCAGCTCCGGCTTCCTGCCGCCTGAGATCTCAACATTACCTGAACCTGAAATAAGCATTACCCAAATGTGGGGTGAGATCTCTAAACAAGAAATCTCAGTAAGACAAGGGGTCCTCAAGGATCTTCCACCCCAAGCTCACTTACATGTGCAATATAAGTTCTAAAAGCATTTATATCATTGTCAGTTCCAAAACTATGTAGTGCAACAGATATCTAGGGCATGTGTGTATATCACTATTCTACTGGCCAGAGAAATGTAAGAATACGTCTATCTCCTACATGTAGTACAAGGAACACCGGTTGCACCTCACCCACAACCTCACCCTATTGTATGTTCTACATACTCAGGCTTACCGTATAGGTGGAACACCTCCATGCATATCAACAAGGCACTAACATACAATAGCTCAACAGCATTTCCAAAACATCAAAAGCATGTAACACAGCATGCATATACCATACCCCCATGGGACATGGTGGAACCACAACATGGCTAAATCGAGGACACGAAAGCTTACCTTGCAAGCTCACTATCTAATGCCAAGAGTCCTCACAGCTCAAGCCCAACACACAGCAGATCACAAATCTGATTTAGGACCAGCAAGTGTATCAACATACATAACTCAAAAGCATTAACATAAAGACTACGTTCTCCTTTAACGATTTATGTCTTAAGGCTTCCAACAAAGCCACAAGCCCTCAATCACATGATTCTGAGTTAGTTCATTAATTACAGAAGTTCAACTTCATCAATCTAGGGTCCACAAACCCCCAATAGCCTACTGTACACACATCACAGCTACTGTGCTACGAAATCCCAGAATATCCGGATATTCCTCCGGTACATATTCGGATATGCAATATCCGGATATCCCACTGTGTATATCTGGATATCAATATCCGGATATCCAGAATCCCATCTCCGAATATCACACATCCGGATACCATATCTGGATATCCAATATCGGGATATTCCACGGGCAGATTTCCGGATATTTCACGACAAAATGCAGAAACTGCATTTCGTGAAGATATCCTTCCAAGGTTGGGCTTTTACCGATTATAAACACTTAAACATGCATTTCTAGGTGTGTTTGACATTACCCAACGTTAAGATATCATCTTTTAGCCTTAACATGCATCAAGCTTCCATTTTTAAGCATAAAACTCATGATCAAAGGGTGGTACAACATACCAAGGCTCAAAAATCAGAACCAAGAGGCTGTTGGAGCTCACCAACAGTCCCTCAACCTTTGACTAGGACAGAACACGAAAATGCTAGCACAAGATGGTTCTTTTCTTCACAAAGGTAGCTTCTTGAAGCTTCACAAACCAAGAAGAAGGTGGCTCTCAACCGACACCCCAACTCAGCATACTCCCTGACCAGAAACAGTGACTAAAACCCCAAGCAAGGCACCCTCACACCTCACAAAGATGATTCCCAAGTGTTTACAAGAAGAAAAGAGAAGAATCAATGCCAAAGGTCCCAACTTGGCTCAAGAGAAGGTGAAGAAGACCAATGGAACAGTGCTCAAGCAGCTGGTCAGCCTCTCTCACGAAGGAAAATCTGATATCTAAGGGTAATGTGCCCTTAGTAAGTGTATAAATAGCCAACTCACACTTAAACACGCAGTATTAGCTTTAATTGCTACGCTTAGCATTTGGATCCCAAACTTTGGAACCTAAAACTACACATTTTTCCAAGAATTATCATATTTTTATTACATTTTTTCGAGCACCTTCCTGGTACGCGCTTTTCATAGCCAGTATCAGTTTCTAGCACCAGTTCTCAATATTTGGACTTGAAACTCGATTTACAAGTCCTACATAACATTCTAGTAATTATCATGCACTTAAATTAATTTTTCGGGATACTTTTTCGGTACGCATTTATACCGACTAGCAGAACCGGTATCTGCACTTTTCTTCCGAAAAGCGACTTTCAGCATTCTTAATCACTTACCATAATTATTAAAGCCTCTTAATAATTATTAGGGTCAATTATGGAATCATTTCCTATTTTCACATAATTAATTAATTAAATACCTTAATTAACGGTGTGGGTTCTTACAAAGCACTCCAGACAAAAACAACCATTAAGGATGAGAAGGCGCTCTATTCTCAGAACATCCGAGGTAGAGGTCGTGGACGAGCTGGTCGTGGAAATGGTCGAGGTGGTCGTGGCCGAGGTCATGAGGTGAGAAATGAAGAAAGAGCTGAGCCGAGTCAGCAAAACTGGAGAGATAGAGGACGTGGCCGAGGTGGAAGAGGTCGGTGGTCGAATCAAAGTAATGTAGAATGTTATAAGTGTGGCAAGTATGGTCACTACTCAAAGGACTACAACTCGGACAGATGCTACAACTGTGGCCGAGTTGGGCACTTCGCTAAGGATTGCCGAGATGAAAGCAGAGTTGACGAGACGTCAAACTTTGCTGCGAAAGGAGAGATAAGAGATGGAGGAGTTCTTATGCTAGCCCATGTGAAACAAGTTCAAAGGATGAGTCGGAGTGGTATTTGGATACTGGTGCCAGTAATCACATGTGTGGTTACAAACATTTGTTCAAGGAGTTGAAAACGGTGGAAGCCGGACATGTCACTTTTGGAGACGCGTCCAAAATTGATGTAAAGGGTCGAGGTACGATCTGTTTCTTGCAAAAGGATGGACGAGTTGGTACAATTCGGGACGTGTATTACGTGCCTGAGCTCAAAAGCAATATTCTGAGCATTGGACAGTTGATGGAAAAGGGCTACTCGGTTCTAATGACAGACCGAGTTCTACTATTGAAAGACAAACAAGGGCGTCTGATAGCCCGAGTTCAGATGGAGAAGAACAAAATGTACAAGTTGAGTTTAAGGAGCATGGAGGTCGGCTGTCTGCAAGCCGAGGTGGAGGATAAGATGTCTCTTTGGCATCGACGGTTTGGACACCTTCATTACAGTGGTCTGACCGAGATGATGAAGAAAAACATGGTAGTGGGACTACCAAAGATTAACTCTGAAGGAAAATTTTGTGAAGACTGCATATTGGGAAAACATGCGAGGAGCCCGTTCCAAAGGATGGCAAGATACCGAGCTAAGAAGCCTCTAGAGTTGATACATACCGACCTGTGTGGACCCATAACTCCGGGGTCCTTCAGTGGAAAAAGGTATTTTGTCTCTTTTATTGATGACTTTAGTCATAACACTTGGGTTTATTTTCTGAAAGAAAAATCCGAGGTGCTGGATACCTTTAAAAGGTTTAAAGTGATGATTGGAAAGAAGATACATCAAATTGGTCTGTTCAGACCGAGGTGGGGAGTATGTGTCAATAGCGTTTAAAAGATATTGTGAAGAACACGGGATAAGGCGGTTTCTGACCGCGCCATACTCACCCCAACAAAATGGAGTAGCTGAGAGAAAGAACCGGAATATACTGGATATGGTCCGATCCATGTTAAAGACAAAGAACATGCCAAAGGAGTTATGGGAAGAAGCCGTACAATGTGCAGTGTACGTGCAGAACAGATGTGCACATTCAAGTTTGAATGACAAGACTCCGCAGGAAGCATGGAGTGGTCTAAAGCCATCAGTGGCTCATTTCAAGATTTTTGGTAGTGTTGCATATGCACACATACCGGATCAGTTGAGGACAAAGCTAGAAGATAAGAGCAAGAAGTTTGTGTTCATTGGTTATGATGAGAAGACTAAGGGATATAAGTTGTTGGATCCCGTCAGTAAAAGGGTGATGGTTAGCCGAGATGTGAAGGTGAATGAAGAAGATGCTTGGGACTGGAGTAGTCCATCCGAGGTGAATGTGGAACCCGAAATTAGATCAATTGAGGTCGGACAACCCTCGACCTGCATTTTAGAAAATCCAAATGATTCTGATAGTGAAGAAGAGTTGAGACAACCAAGGATGAGGAGTCTACAAGATCTGTATGATTCCACCAGTGAAGCACACTTGGTATGTTTGTTGGCAGATTCTGAAGAAGTAAGCTTTGAAGAGGCAATCCGAGATGAGAAATGTTAATCAGCCATGGAGGAAGAGATTAAAGCTATAGAAAAGAACAAGACATGGGAGTTAGCCGAGCTTCCCAAAGGAAGTCGGCCCATTGGTGTGAAATGGGTGTACAAGAAGAAAATGAACGCTAAAGGGGAGATCAAAAGATACAAAGCCCGGCTGGTGGCGAAAGGGTATAGGCAGAAGGTCGGCATTGACTATGATGAGGTGTTCGCTCCCGTAGCAAGAATGGAGACAATCAGGCTGTTATTTTCTCAAGCAGCCCAGTTCGGATGGCCGATCTATCAGATGGACGTGAAGTCGGCATTCTTAAATGGAGTACTCGAGGAGGAGGTGTATCTGGAACAACCTCTGGGATTCATGAAAGCCGGACAAGAAAGAAAAGTGTTGAGACTGAAGAAAGCTTTGTATGGGTTGAAGCAGGCCCCAAGAGCCTGGAACACGAGAATTGACAATTACTTCAAGAAGGATGGACTTGAACAATGTCCGTATGAACACGCACTCTACGTAAAGAAGAAAGGAGGTAAAATTCTACTTGTTGCTCTATATGTTGATGATCTGATTTTCCTGGGTAATGATGAAGGAATGATCAAGATTTTAAGAAGAAAATGACGAAGGAGTTTGAGATGACGGATCTCGGTCTGATGAGATACTTTCTTGGTTTGGAGGTTAGACAAGATGAATCCGGGATCTTCGTCTCTCAGGAAGCCTATGCAAAAGGAATTTTAGAAAAGTTCAAAATGAGTGATTGCAACCCGGTTTCAACCCCCATGGAACCCGACGTTAAACTTTCAAGATATGATGGAGGAGAAAAGGTAGATCCGAGTGTTTATCGTAGTCTAGTTGGAAGTTTGAGGTACTTGACATGTACGAGACCGGATCTATGTCTGAGTGTTGGAATAATAAGCCGATTTATGGAAGAGCCGAGCTATACTCATTGGAAGGCGGCAAAGAGGATTTTAAGATATGTTCAAGGAACAATTTCGCAAGGACTTCATTATTCAAAGTCAAACAAGTACAAGCTAACAGGCTACTCGGATAGTGACTGGTGTGGAGATGTGGATGACAGGAAGAGCACGGCTGGCTATGTGTTTTTCATGGGAAACACGGCGTTTACTTGGGTGTCAAAGAAGGAACCCATTGTGACTTTATCTACATGCGAAGCCGAGTACGTTGCTGCTTCCTGGTGTGTTTGTCATGCAATTTGGCTGAGAAACCTGTTGAGCAAGCTGGAGCAAGAGCAAGTCGGTCCAACCGAGATCCGAGTTGACAACAAATCAGCGATCGAGTTAGCAAAGAACCCGGTCAATCATGAAAGAAGTAAGCATATTGATGTCAGGTTTCATTTCATCCGAGATCAAGTCAGAGAAGGAAAGGTGGAGCTCACTCATGTTGCAAGCCGAGATCAAGTTGGAGATATTTTCACAAAGCCCCTGCCGACGTTGTTGTTTGAGAATTGCAAGAAGAAGATGGGAATGAAGGACGGTAGAGATATTAAAGTTTAAGGGGGAGTTTTGTTGGGTTTAAACTTTATTTAATTGAAGAAAATAGAAAATGAAGAGTTTTGTGGTAAAGGGGTGTGTCCCTTAGGAATTTGTTAGTAGACATTAATGAGTTTAAAGTTTCTAAGAAGTAGTCATTATTATGTTTAGATTTCCTAAGTTGGTCATTAGTATTCTTAGTTATTTGCTATTGCTTATAAATAGCACTATGTAAACCATTTCAAAAAGCACTTGGCATATACAGTAATACAAAGAGGTATATTCAGAGAATTGCTTGTGTGGTTGAGTGTTTGAGAGAAACACCATTAGAGGACCTGTGAATTACAATCATTGGCCAGCATGTTGAATGATTTAGTAGCAGAAGCTGCGAGTTCCCAGACACATAAGAAGTTCGTCACAGCAAGTCCAAGACCCTGTATGGCCTGGCGCAGTGCATTTCTGGTTTTTGTAAAATTAGGTATGAACTGTACCCATTTTACAATATAAAAGCAACATCATCTGCCGCCAATGGTTCCTGCTCGCTGATTAGATATGTTGTTCACAAATGTTGTGGCTTCTCATTATGCTGGGAAATTTGAGAGGAAGTTAGGTGCTTGATAATAATGTCTTCATTTTTCTGTATCTGACTACTTTGTTCAGGAAATAGCAATGTCTTATGTCCTTGTTATTGTTTTCGTGGTGCTTTTCATTCTGGGCTATTATTACAAGATCCATAATGCAGCCCTGGCAGATAGCAGTGACATATATATCGAATTCTTACACATGTATATGTTTTTTGTAGACAGAATACTAGTATCCAAGGATCAGCTATTGCTTCACAAGGTGAATGATCATTCCCTAGTGATGGAATTCCTAATTAGTTGAATATGACATGATTTTGTTCAATATGAACCAATTGGAAGTTTTGGTCGTGTCATATCAAAATAGGATTTCTTCATCAATACTAAGTGACTGTTTTTAAAATGATTGTTATTTGAATATTGATGGTATTCAAATTTTGATGGATCAGTGGTTTATAATGTTTTAAATTCTATGCAACAATTGCTATCAGACTTGTTTTTTAATATCCAAATGATGATGGTGTAGAATGTATTAACAGGACTCTCTTAGTTGTGACTATGTAAATTGGTACAATAATATGTATTAGCACATTTTAATTGGTTACTGACCTACAAGTTGGTACCTTGACAGCTTCGTTGTTAATTAAATATCAGTACATGACTTTCTTAAATCCTCTCTTCATGGGTAATGCTTTGCAAAACCAAGATAAAATGACATCAAAGACTCGCCAAATCTGGAAACAAATTATTGTCAAAAGTAAACAGTATTCTTAGAGCAGCACAAAGATGCCAACAAAATGGAGATTAAGCTCCTGACTATCTTAAAAGGTTATCTGCAAATGAAAATTGTCAGAAGAACATGTTGACTAAAGTCCAAAGGAAGTTATTCAGATAAACTTTTCACTCGAATAAATCCATCCCTAGCACGATATACCATGTGAAAATGTAAAATAATGTTATTCTAGTCTATCTTGATTTACAGAGGATGATCTATTTCCTCAATCAAGATAACTTGTACACAATCACTTAGATAGATACAGGCCATGTCAAATGCCTCATGATTTTTTTTTTATATAAAATGCGCAATTATCCCCTATGTTATCTTGCCGAAGACTAACCTATGTAAAATTTCTTCCATGTCAGGGCCTTTCAAATATGACCTTTTTCTTTTTCTGCGTATGTAGTTTATGGTATCTACCTGACACGTGTCTATCATTGGCAACATCTACAAAGTTGACTAATTTTTATACTATTGAAAAAAGAAAAAAAGAAAAAAGAACCAGCCTCATATGCCATAATTAATGGCTTATTATAATACTAGCCTTCTTGGCTGCAAGATAGACTACCAAAGTATATAGCAAAATCCATGTTGAACTTTCATTGGGTTAAAAAACCACATTTCAGGTATCCTATAATTGTGAACTTTAATTGTCGATTGTTCAAACCATATGAATACACATTCGGATAAAAAACCACATTTCAGTTTTCAATTCCTCATTGATGTCATATATCAAATATAACATGGGCTTCAAATTCTTCTTCGGTTGATTTTCAACCAGTAGTCTAGTTCCCCAAGATGAAAACAAAAATTCACCCTTGGTATGCTATTAAATCGTTTTGAGTAAAACTTACACTCACCTCCAATGGCAATTCTTGTAGCAAAACAAGATATAACTGGCAGTAGCACTGATAAGTACTGAAAGACAAAACCAGCACATAAACTTAGTAGTACCTTCATAAAAACCATTCTTTCATGAAACACTCCATGAAAAAGAAAAAAAAAACCCATCAATCTCAATTCAGAGTTAAACATTGCGCAACTGTAATCCAAATTAGTTTATACACAAGCAATCAAATTTACAAGAAGCCATTCTCCAAAAAAAAAAAAAATTACAAGAAGCCCATGAACTGTGAGAAATATAATTTTACTCATTTTAGAAGAGGGTGGGCAACTTTTTACCTAAATGGTGATTTCAAAAATTAGGAAAAAGTGTTTGTGATTTCTTGGCTTCATGATGGAATCTCTTCTCCCTTGGTAGCTTAAGTGGTATGGCTCTATTCCAGCAGCTAGGTAGTTTGCAATATTTGCAAACCAAGGAGCATGTTTTTCAGAGATCATTAGCAATTGCTCATCAGGGAACGTCTCTTTGATTTGATCTCCTTCTTGTGAGGCTATCCTCTCTAATCGAGATAAGTGGTCAGCCACTTTATTATCACCTCCTCTCCGGTCCTTGATTTCAAGGTCAAATTCTTGGAGCAACAGTATCCATCTAATCAATCTTGGCTTGGCATCCTTTTTGGCAAAGAGTTGCTTGATTGCTGAATGATCAGTGAATACTGTAACTTTGGAGCATATCAGATATAACCGAAACTTGTCGCATGCAAACACAACTGACAACATCTCCTTCTCCGTCACTGTGTAGTTGACCTGCGCTGGAGTAAGAGTTCTACTGGCGTAGTACACAGTTCTAAAGATTTTGTCTTTCCGTTGCCCAAGTACTGCTCCCAAGCCGATATCGCTGGCGTCACACATCAATTCGAAAGGAAGACTCCAATCTGGGCTTTGAATGATAGGTGCAGACACCAGCCTTGACTTGAGTTCCAAGAAGGTTGTCATGCATTTTTCATCAAAATTGAACTTCCTATCTTGCTCCAGGAGTTCACAGAGTGGCTTTGCAATCTTGGAGAAGTCCTTAATGAAACGCCTGTAAAAACCGGCATGTCCAAGAAGCTTCTTATTCCTTTCACTGTGGTCGGGGGAGGTAGCTTCTCAATTGCCTCCACCTTGGCTTTATCCACCTCGAGACCTTTGCTTGAGATTTTGTGTCCTAGCACAATGCCTTCTCTTACCATGAAATGGCATTTTTCCCAGTTCAGCACTAAATTGCTTTTGACACATTTTTCCAATACATGTTCAAGGTTATTAAGACAAGTAGAAAAAGAGCAGCCAATAACAGAAAAATAATCCATGAAAATCTCTACTGCTTCTCCTACTAAATCAGTGAATAAAGCAAACATGCATCTTTGAAAAGTTGCAGGGGCATTCCACAGCCCAAATGGCATTCTTCTGAATACAAAAGTCCCAAATGGACATGTAAAAGTGGTTTTGTGTTGGTCTTCAGGAGCAACCGGGATTTGGTTGTATCCAGAATACCCATCCAAGAAACAAAAGAATTCTTTTCCAGCCAGATGATCCAGCATTTGGTCAATAAAAGGGAGGGGAAAATGATCCTTACGGGTCGCATTATTCAACTTTCTATAGTCTTGACAAATCCTCCACCCAGTTATCTTTTTGGTGACTATTAATTCATGTTTTTCATTTTCAACTACAGTGATGCCACCCTTTTTTGGAGCACATTGCACAGGGGCAACCCATTTGCTGTCAGAGATAGGATATATTATACCTGCATCAAGCCATTTGATGATTTCCTTTCTTACCACCTCTTTCATATTGGGGTTCAGCCTCCTTTGATGCTCCACAGATGAGCTGTCAGGATCTTGGAGCAAAATTTTATGCATGCAGATTGTTGGGCTAATTCCCTTTATATCAGCCATGGTCCAACCGATTGCTCCTCTATAGTCCTTAAGCTTCTGTGTGAGCTGAAGTTCCTGTTCATGGGTTAGTAAAGAAGAAATAATCACAGGGAGAGTGTTTTCTTTTCCCAAATAAATATACTTCAGGTGTTCAGGTAAAGGCTTTAACTCCAAGGTAGGCGGTTCCTCTACTGAGGGCAAATTTGGTCTTTAAACTTGCTCCGATCGGTTCAAGTATTCGAAGATCCTTTCTTTCTTGTCCCCAGTATGAATGGAATTAATGGACGCAAGGTATTCCTCCAATTCGTCAAAGTCCTTCATGCCTATTTCTGACTGCAACTGCTCCTGCTGTTCTTCTCTTATGATCAAGTCAAGAGTTGAAATGCTAGAGCATTCCTCAGTGCTATCTTCATCAAACTTCATTGCTTTCATGACATTGAACTTCACCTCCTCTCCATTTACACTCATGAATAGTTCGCCTTTTCTGACGTTTATGACAGCATCACCAGTGGCCAGGAATGGTCTGCCCAGAATTATTGGAACTTCTTGGTCTGCTTCAAAATCCAAGATGATGAAGTCAACTAGTAGAATGAACTTGTCTACTTGGACAAGGACATTCTCGATTTTTCCTTCTGGCTTGGCTATGGATCGGTCTGCAAGCTGAAGAGTGACTGTGGTTGGTCTTGCTGCTCCTATGTCAAGCTGTTTGAAGATAGAAGCTGGCATTAAATTTACACTCGAGCCCAGATCACAAAGTGCTCGACCAAGGTAGTTCTTCCCAACTGTACACGGGATGGTGAATATTCCAGGGTCCTTCAGTTTGGGAGGAATCTTAGTCAGGTATTTGCATGATTCTTCAATAAGGGCTACAGTCTCAAATTCCTCAATCCTTCTTTTTTTGACAAAACGTCCTTCATAAATTTTGCATACGAAGGCATTTGTTCCAGAGCCTCTACCAGAGGGACATTTATGTGAAGCTGTTTTAACAAGTCTAAAAACTTGCTAAACTGCCTATCTTCATGTTGTTTTTTTAACCTCTGTGGAAAAGGAGGCTCAATTGGTTCACTCCTCCTTTTGCATGGTGGAACATAGCTGGGACTGAAACTGGTTCATTGTCTTTCATTGCTCCAACATCTGCTCCAGATGTTGTGGTAACTGGTGTGACTTCAGTGAGATCATCGTTCTGGACCTTCTCCCTTGATTATGTCTGAGCTTCAAGGGGTTGAGGGTCAGTAGCTTCCTCAACTCCTTCTTCCATAGGTTGTCTTGCTAGTTCGCGTTTACGAGATCGTGCCACTAAATCTGGAGGTGGCAGAGTTTTTCCATCTCGTAAGCTTATAGCATTACAACGCTCCTGGTTTTCCTAGGAAGGTTTTTCTGTGTCACTAGGGAGTGTCCCTGGTTGTCTCTGTTTGAGTGCTCCAGCCAACTGACCAATTTGGGTCTCCAGGCTCCTCATGGCTGCACTGTTCAGATTCATGTATTCCTTGACAAAAGTCTCAAAGGATTGGGACTTCCCTTCACCCTTATCCCAGTTTTGATGGTTCTGCCTGGGATATGGGGGTCGGTTCTGGTAGTTTCCTCCACTACCTCCAGCATTATTCTAACTCTCCCATCCCCGGTTGTTGTTCCCTTGATAATTATCATTGCTCCTGTTGTTATTATCGTAACCACCTGCATAACACACAACAGCCAAATTGTTACAGTCCTCAGATTCATGAGGACCTCCACAAATGGAGCAACTTTGACTTGATTGAGTCAAGAGAAGTTGCTCGGTTGGTTTTTTCTGTTCCATGGGCTTCCAATTTTTTATAGTATTCTAGAGCGAAGCCATCTTTGCTGAAAGAGCATCAGTTGAGCTTAGCTCAAGAACTCATGCTTTCTTGGAAGCATTGTTCCGTGTGGAAGGCCATTGAACATGTTTTTTTGAAAGTTTTTCCAACAACCGGTAGGTTTCCGGATAAGTAAAATCCAAAAGATCTCCCCCTGCAGCCGCATCAACAGCGGCTTTCAATGGTGGGGTTAAGCCATGATAAAACGTGTGATAAATGCCCCAATCAGAAACTCCATGATTTGGGCAAATTCGTATTAATTCCTTAAAGCGCTCCCACACTTCATAAAGACTTTCTCCATCATACATTTGGAAAGATGCTATATCAGCCCTCACTTGGGCTTGTTTGCTTGGGAGAAAAATCGGGTGACAAACTGTTCAGCTAGTTGCTCCCAACTAGTGATGGAATTTGGGGGCAATGTTCTCCTCCATTCTTTGGCTTTTCCTGCTAGGGAAAATGGAAACAGCCTCATTCGCATATTTTCCTCTGAGATACCATGAACTTTCAAATTATCAACTATCTCAGTAAAGTTGTCCAAATGACTGTGGGGGTCTTCCATAGGCAATCCATGGAATTGACAAGCATTCATAATCATTTGGAACATTGCAGGTTTGATTTCAAAGTTCGGGACATCCAGAGAAGGAGGATCATAGCCTCGTTCTGGACCATTTCTGAAGGGAGCAGCCATATCATTCAACGATGGCCCTCTTCCTCCATTCTGTCCTTCTTCATTCTCATGATTATTATTTTCATTGTTACCATTTTCACCATTATTTAGAACTTCCTCCATTGTATTATTTCTTAACCTTTGAACTCTTCTTCTATTTCTGAAGGTTCTCTCGGGTTCTGGATCAAAATGTACTATTTCCAGTCCAAGTTCTGTAGGTTCTGTGCTCATACAATAGGAAGAAGTCAAACACAATAAAAACAAAAAAGATTTCAAAAACACAAACAACAATGTTTTCTTAAAAACGCCCTTTCTTGCCAAATGATCCCCGGCAACGGCGCCAATTGCTTGGTCAAACCGAGAGCTGCTCAGGGATATTTTTAAGGAGCAATAATACAGAGTGATAATCGAGATTGCAAACAGGAGCAATCTACTCTGACGGAGAGCAACCCTCTTCAACTATACGCAAGCGTACGTGTCAAGCAATACAGGGTGTTGTTAGCCCCAGATTTATCGTCCTCAGGGAGCAGTTGTGAAGAAGGAATCGTTCAGGGAAACTTAATTCTTAGAAAAATGAAGGGAAAGTAGTTATTCTCAACCAAGCTTCACAAGGAGCAATCTCTAGCCAGCTAGTTAAACAATGTTAACCATTCTGAACTAGATGAGAGCAGTGAATAACTTAGCATAGTCATCGAATATCAAGGCATCAAATTGAAGTAACTCAAAAGAAATTAGTGAAATGATTATAAAAGCAGCAATAGATAAGCACAATTTGGTTGTCGTGAAGAAAGTTATAACAAAAGTTTGATGTGAGATTGAGTTTAGAAAGAGTTAAGTAGGTGTTTTGGGTTCCATATTTTCATCCCTTTGGTTAACCCTGCTTGGTAGCATATTTTAAAAATGGATTATGCTCATTTCGTCGTTTTTCCACAAGCAAGTAAAAGAGCAAGGCCTTACTCTCCACATTACTCCATAGAACTTAGAGTTAAATGCAAGGAAACCATGCTGCCTTCTCAAAAGAGCCTGGATTCACATGGCAGTGCTCTTCATTCCAGGTGTTCCTCCCTCCTTTCTTCAAGCTGAACTACCCCAAGATCTTGAGACTGCTCTGCATGCCCTTGTCAGTGTTTCATCGACCGAGTGGTCCCGGGATGAGGTTGCCAGCCCAAAGGGTTTCACAGAATCAATATATTAAACCAAAGAACAGCTCAAAATTCATTCATAAAATATGTGTTCCTTGCAAAGTTATCCTAAGACAAAAGGGATTACTTCTATGGAACCCTCACCTACTTAGAGGAAGTTAGCTCCTAGCGAGCATTACAAAAGAAAAATATCAGGAAAAATAAATGGCAAGCCCTCGAATGGCGTCCCCCCTCTTTTTTCTCATGAAGGTTGATTCTTCCTTTTATAAAGTTCTTCTGTCAGATCCTCATCGTCCCTTTTATCAAGGGTTGTGCCTTCTTCAAATCCTCTCCAATAGCCGGTCTGCTCTCTGCCAGCTCAGCTCTGCATGGCAGTGGTCTCCCTTGCTCTTGGTGCTTTTTCTCGGGTGAGAATTTCGGAATCAGGGAGACACCTCCACCTTCTCTGTTGTGGCTGACGTGGAGGCTCCTGATTGCTGCCTTTTACTGCTTTTGTACTGTAGCAGGCTTTTATGCTCCCTCCTCCGCAACATTCTTCCTTCTTTTCCTTAATGTGTGGGCCCTTCTATTAGGTCTCAGGTTTCCTGATCAAAACAAATCAACCCAATAATCATATGTGAAAAAGATAATGTCAATTTGCTCCAGGCCTACTCTAATTCCCATTTCAAGTATTGCTCTGGTCCACTTTTCAAGACAATTGCTCTTCATGGAAAAAGAAGGTTAAAGAGAGTGATTTGTGACCAAAACAGGGGTTTTGTGGAGTGATATATACTTAATGGACCTCAACTTTTGAGGACCATCAAGATGCAATCTATACTTGAACATTGTCACTCATCTCCCTATGGTGGCCACTATGCTGGAGTCAGAACAGCAGCAAAGGTGCTGCAATCAGGTTTTTACTGGACCTCTTTATTTAAAGACTCACATACTTTTGTTTCAAGTTGTGATAGGTGCCAAAGAACTGGAAATGTATCAATGAGACATGAAATTCCTTTCAACCCTATCTTGGAAGTTGAACTATTTGACGTTTGGGGGCTAGATTTCATGGGATCATTCCCACCTTCATTTGGAAATCAATACATTTTGGTGGCAGTGGACTACGTCTCTAAATGGGTAGAAGCAGCAGCATTACCCACCAATGACTCCAAAGTGGTTTGGAAGTTCCTTAAAAAGAATATCTTCCCAAGGTTTGGCACACCAAGAGCAATCATAAGTGATGAAGGAAGCCATTTCTGCAGCATACCACCCCCAGACCAGTGGGCAAGTTGAAGTGTCTGCTTGGTCGAACCGAGAGTTGCTCGGGAATATTTCTTTCAGAGAGCAAGAGTGTAGAGTAGTAATCAGGATTGCCAACAGGAGCAATCTACTCTGACTAAGAGCAACCCTCTTCAACTATACGCAAGCGTACGTGTCAAGCAATATAGGGTATTATAGCCCCAGATTTATCGTCCTCAGGGAGCAGTTGTGAAGTAAGAAGCGCTAAAGGAAACTTAATTTGTAAAATGGAGCGATAAAAGAAATCACTATTCTCAGCTAAGCTTCACAAAGAGCAATCTCTGGGCAGCTAGTTAAACAATGTTAACCATTCTGAACCAGATGAGAGCAGTGAATGACTTAGCATGGTCATCGAATAAAATGGCATCAATTGAAGTAACTTTAAGAGCAGTCAACGAAATGAAAGTAAGAGCATCAGCTAGTAAAACACAGTTCAGTTATCGTGAGGAAAAGGTTGTGATAGGAATTGAGTTAAGATTAATTTCAGAAAGAAAAAGATCAAGTAGGTGTTACGGGTTCCATGTTTTCATCCCTTTGGTTAACCCTGCCTGGTAGCATATTTTACAAGTGGATTTTGCTCCTTCCCTTGTTTTGCTATAGGTAAGCAGAGGGTAAGGCCTTACTCTCGACGTTACTCCATAGTACTTGGAGTTATATGCAAGGAAACCATGCTGCCTTCTCAAAAGAGCATGGATTCGCATGGCAGTGCTCCCCATTCCAGGTGTTTATCCCTCCTTTCTTCAGGCTAAACTACCCCAGGATTTCGAGAATGCTCCACACGCCTTTGTCAGTGTTTCATCAACCGAGTGGTCCCGGGATGAGGTTGCCAGCCCAAAGGGTTTCACAAAATCAATAATTTAAACCAAAGAGCAACTCAAAATTCATTTATAAAATATGTGTTCCTTACAAAGCTATCCTAAGACAAAAGGGATTACTTCTATGGAACCCTCACCTACTTAGAGGAAATTAGCTCCTAGTGAGCATTTTTACAAGAAATAAGAAAACAAAGAGACAACCGGTCCTAGGATGGGTGCTGATCCTCCCTTTATGAGGATTGCTTGTTCCTTTTATAGGGTTCTTCATTTGATCTCCATTGTTCCTTTCATCAAGGGTCGTGCTTTGTCTGAATCCTCTCCAATGGTAGCTTTGCTTCTTGCCAGCTTGGCCTTAAATGGAAGTGGTCCCCCTTGCTTTTGGCTCCCTTTGTGAGTAGGAGTATCGGATTCAAGGTGGCACCTCCACTCCTTCTGCTGTAGCTGACGTGGCGGCTCCCCATTGCTCAGCTTCTTTGCTTTCGTACTGTAGCAGAGGCAGCACCTTCACCTTCTCTGCTGTAGCTGACGTGGCGGCTCCCCCTTGCTTCTTTTGACTGCTGTTGTACTATAGCAGACTTCTTTTTCCTTTCTGCGCAACACTCCTTCTTCTCTCTTCATTTTGTGGTTCCTTTTGTTGGGCCTTAGGTGTCCTGAACAAAGCAAACTAACCCAATAGTCATATGTGAAAAAGATAATGTTAAATTTGCTCCAGGTCTACCTTAATTCCCACTTTCGGCATTGCTCTGGTCCACTATTCAAAACAGTTGCTCTATATGAAAAGAAGAAGGTTAAAGGGCGTGATTTATAACCAAAACATGGGTTTTGTGGAACAATTTGCACTTAATGGGCCTCAACTCTTGAGGACTATCAGTGTCCAATAGAGAAATCAAAAGGATCTTGGAGAAGGTGGTAAATCCTTCAAGGAAGGACTGGTCATTCAGATTGGATGACTCATTATGGGCATACAGGACTGCCTACAAAATAGCATTAGGTGCATCCCCATACAGAATTGTCTATGGCAAGGCATGCCACCTACCTGTTGAGTTAGAGCATAAGGCATACTGGGCTATATCAAAGCTGAATCTGGATGAACAAGCAGCTGGACAGAAAAGAATGCTACAGCTAAATGAACTGAAAGAATTCAGAATGAATGCATATGAAAATGCCAAACTTTACAAGGAAAATATAAAGAAATGGCATGATAAAAAGATCCTTCCAAGGGTATTTGAACAAGGTCAGCAAGTCCTTATATTTAACTCAAGGCTCAAGCTCTTTCCAGGCAAGCTTAAATCGAGGTGGATAGGACCTTTTAAGGTTGCACATGTGTATCCCCATGGAGCTATTGAAATTACGAATGAAAAAAATGGGAGCACGTTTAAGGTCAATGGACAAAGGCTGAAGCACTATTGGGGAGATCAAAATGTCAAGGAGACAACTATTATCTCCTTGACTGAGCCGAGTTGAATCCAAAGAGAAGAAGTCAGGCTGAAGACTATAACACAAGCGCTCTTGGGAGGCAGCCCAAAATTTAATTAGGAAGTTTTTAATTTAAATGAATTTTAATTTCAGTATTTTAAATTATTGCAATTTCATATTTTCAATTAGGATAAATTAGTTTCATGTTCTTTTAATTTTTAATTTTCTTTTTAAGATGCTTTGCAAGAAAAAAAAATGGTGTTGATGCCCATTAAAAATAAAAATCAGGAACCAGGCTGCAGCACAAGGTTGTGGGAAAAATCAGGCAAACCCATATCATTTGGGTTAGAATAAAAGAATCGGGCCAAGAAAGCATTGGGCCCAATTCAGACGCAACAATTAAAGTCAAGGAGATGTACAGCAAGCCTAACGGTAATTTAATCAGAAGCTGCCACATCATCCCTGTCGCTGTAACAATGCAACGGTTAAAAATTCAAGGAAGGGATGAAACGACATAGCTGTCAGAATCCTGATGCAGCACCGTCCAAATTCATCCATCCATCAACAATGATTCGTTGTGACCCCTTGTGCTTTTTCAACCCAATATAAAAGCCAGGTTCCATATTTTTCTACCTCCATTATCGTGTGTTCAATTTTTTTGAGTAAAATTTTTTTTCCAACTTCATCTCCAAGAACAGTCTTGCAAGAACTCAAGCCATAGCAAAGGCTTGAGTTTGGAGTCCCCCAACCTCTTTTCTTTCTTTCACCCGAGGCAACCAAACTGAGTTTGGAGTGGAGCAATGGAGACCCCAAGCACCCGAAGTGGAAAAATTAGGGCAAGACCCAGTGGGAGCATCTCTCAATCAGAACTGGTCCCCTCTTTCTCCACCGAGCGAGCAATGCAAAGGCATGAGATCATGATCAAGCGAACACCATCACTAGACAAGGGCTTTGTCAAGGAATCTCTTGACTTTAATTCATACCCTTCCTATATTTCGGTCATCATCGAGGCTCACCAATGGAAGACCTTTGGTTTACATGAGCAAGATGGTGTGCTCCCCATCGTCCGAGAGTTCTATGCCAACATGCCCCAAGGAAGACCTTCGAAGGTGGAAGTTAGAGGGAGGGATGTACCATTCAGTGCTGCAGTTATCAGAAAGATTTATAATCTGCCCAAGGTTGTAGACGAGTTTTATGATTGGAAGAACACATCCGAACAAGAAAAATTACAAGAAGTGCTGGAAGAATGTTGTAGGACAGGGACCGAGTGGACCGTGACACCCCAACAGCATATGTCCTTTCAAGAACCACACACTCAAGCCCGAAGCTAGAGTGTGGTATCATTTTCTGAAAAATAGACAGATCCCCACGTCTCACACTGAGACGGTATCAAAGGATAAAACAGTCCTACTCTGTTGTTTGTTGGATGGAAGACCTATTGACGTAGGCCGAATGATTCAATCTGAAATCTTGGCTTGTGCCAAGGCTGACAGTGGTTATTTGTGGTTTCCAGGTTTGATAACTCGATTATGCAGGGAAGCCAAAGTACCAATTGGAGAGGAAGAGGAGAAAATCAAAATGAATGGAGAAATCTCCTCTACTGCTGCAAAGAGAATATCAAAGAAGGTTGAAGAGTTAGCACAAGGCAGTGCTACTGCAACTCCTCAAAAAATTGATGATACAGCACCACCATCTGAAGGTGCTGGATTATGGGAGAGGATTGATAAGAGGCTGGATAGAATAGAGAAAGACCAACTGGAGACAAGGAAACTTGTGATGAACAAGTTGAAAAAAATAAATAATTTCATTTTAGGCCAGTTGGGATTCCTCAACTATGCACCTCCAGCCTCAGATGCAGCAATGCCAATGCAGCAAGGGAGTGATGATGAAGGAGAAAAAGAAGAAGAACTGGAAGATGAGGTTGAGCAAAAAGACGAAAATATGGAAGACAACCCCTCGGACCAAGAAGAGCAAGATGAAGACTAGATCATAACTTGTAATAGTTTTGATTTAGAAGAAAAATATCTAGGTTGTATTGCTCTTTTATTTTTCTTTTTTGCTACATATGTAATCCCCTGCATCATTTAGAAAATTAATGAGAAAGAGGAACATGTTTGCTAATTAGATAGTTAGATTCGGTAAATTTAATTTCTGTTTTGTATGAATAAAAGAAGTTAGGTATATGTTACAGCATGAAAATAAGAAAAAGAGTTCGAGGAAATGCCTCAATAATGAGTAACAAGAAGTTAGAAATTAATGTTGCATAAATAAGGTGAAACAGATTGCATCTTTAGCTATGTTGTTATGAATTTTTTTGCTGTAGCAGGACAACAGTAGTTACGATGAGTGAGAGTAAGTGTTTTTCAACTTGAACTTGCAAAGCAATGGAGGCGTGAATTGGAGGCTGACATGATCAAAGCAGAAAGCAACTGGAGTGATTGAACATGCAAGCACAAAGAATGAACTTGAAAGTAAGAGAAGCCAAAAGAGTTGATTGCGGATGAGGACTTAGGATTCAAGGTTTGATGGACTTGAATCTTACCATATTAGTAAGTCTTGAAGGCTATAAGGGTGAAAGAAGCCGAGCTAAAACAAGTGCAAAAGCACAAGTGAAAAGAAAGCCCCTCACAAAAAGAAAAATCAAGTCAAAAGCAAAAAATAAAATAAGTGTCAATGCACATGAGCAAAGCTCACAAAATAAAAGAGGGAGCCAAAGTCAAAAGAAAAGCAAGCAAGGTGCACACTCGTTCCTTCAATTCTCTACACATGGGTCTTGATTCAAGTTTGGCAAAGTATGGATACAACAACTAAGTCTTATGATTCTTAGTTTGATACTCTCAAGTGGATCAAGCCAGCAAGGAAGTTCTTTACACACACACTCAATACTCTAAAAGCAAAAAGCCAAGAGAAGTAAAGCTAACAAGGGTCCCAAAGTTGAAGTGTAAGCCAAGGTTGAAAGGCAACTCTCACGTGTACATTTATGTTGGAATGCTACATCAGAATTGCTCATCTCAGTAATAGTCATTGCTGCAATTATGCTGCCAAATTTATGCAGAGCAATCAATCAATTTCTTCTTTGTTACTCGGGGACGAGCAACGTTTTGAGTTTGGAGTGTGATAACTCTCCCAAACGAGAGTTAATTTATTACTTTTATGATGAATTTGTTGCATAAATTTCATATAAAGTGTCTTAATTGCATAATAATTGAGCTAAATATTGCATATTCATGATTAAGTGCTTTGAGATGACTAAGTATGAAAAATGAGATAGTATTCCTTGATTTTGTGTAAGAAAAGATGACTTGTTGAGTGTTTGTCTTCGAAGGAAAAATTGACGTAGGAATGCTGTAGCAGAAAAGCTGACGAAGTAATGACATAGCAAGCGCTACAGCATGACAGCATGGACAAAGGGACAACCGAACTTCTGAATTTCAAAAGTTAGTTATTCTTTAACAATACACCAACAAGCAAAGGAAGTTTCTGAAGATTTAATTCAGAAATCACAAGGGTCAAAGACAAATTCAAATATTGAATCTTATCAAATTCCCAAAGAACAAGTATAACGACCTTGATTCGGTCAACAACATTGGCACAAGAAATCCAAGAAGATAAAGAACTTATCCAAATAAGTGCCAACAAACCCGAAAATCCCAAGAATCAAGGACAACAAACTCGGATCATACTCAATCAAAAACAACATTGGCACAAGGATTCTAAGAAGATCAAGATCCTATCCAAGCAAGTGCCAACAGCCCAAGAATCAAGGAAACGATAAGGCTGCAGCAACCGGATTCATGAATCTCCAATCTTAATTCCTAAAGCCCAAAGCCCAACCATTTTTCCTATTTAAGAAGAGCTCCTCCACGAGTTAAAGCACAGTTCGAAACACAGTGAGAGAGGTTCAAGGTTCAGAAGGTCAGAAGCAAGGAGGAGAGTTTTAGAGGGAGATAGTGAGGTTCTTGGAAGAGGAAGAGCAGCGCTGGAGCAGTGCTAGAGCAAGGCAGTGACGACGTCTTCCTACAGCAATTGTTTTCAACTTCTTTTCTGTTTTCCAATGAATTCTTTCTTTCTTTTCTCTGTTTTATTTAATTCCATTATGAGCTAATTTGCTTCATAGGTTAGGTGATAAAGTACCTATGCTGTAACATTGATATGTATGCCTAAACTTTGTCTATGTTAATGTTTAATTAGTTATTCAACAAGTTTGCTTAATCTCATTCATGTGTGCATGTCGAGAGATACATATGTGATATTGAGGAGGTTGGGGCCGAGAGGTTTCCGAATCCAAACCCTTGTTGAATTGTGTTGATTAATTAGGTTAAGAAAGTTAACTTAATTAAGTTGTGGATAGAGAGATAATTCACACCACATAACCTAGAACTTGAACTTAAACAATTCAGTGATTAGTTTGGCCATAGAGATGTGGGAATTAGTTATTGGGTATATATGTTAGGTTGTCCAAAAGCCCCAGCATACCTTAGTGTTCGGTTACTAGTTAAACATTGATATAGCATTGTTAAAGCATCGTTTCAGTATTGTTGTATCAGGGAAATTGATCCTGACCTATATCTCATCCATCATCTTAATACCTATTATTTTAGTTTCTTGTTTTCTTATTATTAGTTGTCATTTATCTTACAAACCAACAATCATAATTAATCACTTTACTCACTTTCTTCGCCTAAATAATCATTACCTGACACTTATCTCCGTGGGAACGATACTTGGACTCACACATCCCTTTATTACTTGTGACACGTGCACTTGCATATTTGTATGGAAGATTTAAATTGATTACAATTTGCACAACAGTCATTTCTGCAGAATGAGTTGCAGTGGATCCGAACAAGATTGAGGTCGTTCTTGATTGGGAGAGGCCCAAGACGGTAACCGAAGTGAGGAGTTTTTTGGGTTTGGCAGGTTACTACCGGAGGTTCATCAAGGGATTCTCCATGTTGGTTCTGCCAATGACTCGCCTTACCCAGAAGGAGACTCCATTTGTGTGGACTCACGAGTGTGAGGAATGTTTTCAGGAGTTAAAGGAGAGACTGACTACCGCACCTGTGTTGGTCCTTCCTGATCCTGCTGAGGAAGTTGAGTTGTATACCGACGCTTCCGGAAAAGGGCTCGGATGTGTGTTGATGCAGTTGGGCAAAGTGATTGCCTATGCTTCGAGGCAGTTGAAGCCTCATGAGGAGAACTACCTGACTCATGATTTGGAGTTGGTTGCTATTGTGTTTGCTTTCAAGATTTGGAGGCATCATCTTTATGGCATGAAGTTTGTTGTGTTCAGTGATCACAAGAGCTTAAAGTATTTGTTTGATCAGAAAGAGCTGAACATGAGACAGAGAAGATGGATGGAGTATCTAAAGGACTACGACTTTGAGTTGAAGTACCATCCTGGCAAGGCCAATGTGGTAGCTGATGCTTTGAGTCAGAAATCTGTGAGTCTATCCAGTTTGACCATGGGTGACTATGACATCATTGAGCAGTTTCGAGATCTGACGGTGACTTCCTTGTTTGGGGGTGCACTTCTCGAAATGGAAACCGTGCAAGTGGAGAACGAGCTCATGGAAAAGATCAAAGAGGCGCAAGTGCAGAGAGAGTGCCTAGATTATGTGAAGAACCAGGACGGAGTGTCTTGGAATGAGGATGGACTGTTGACCTTTCAGAAGAGGATTGTGGTTCCTCGAGGTCCTTTGACTGTTGAGGTGATGACAGAGGCTCATAAGGGCCAGTTTACTGTCCACCCTGGTGCTACAAAGATGTACCAAGACTTGAAAAGGAACTATTGGTGGCCGGGCATGAAGAAGGACATTGTTGTTTTTGTTTCCAAGTGCTTAGTTTGCCAGAAGGTGAAGATAGAACACCAGAAGCCGTCCGATAAGCTTCAACCTCTTGAGATTCCAGAATGGAAATGGGATAGCATTTCCATGGACTTCGTGGTGGGATTGCCGAAGACTCAGGCTGGTTATGACTCTATCTGGGTCATTGTGGACAGATTGACCAAGTCTGCCCACTTTCTTCCGATGAAGGTGAGCTTCACTACTGAGAAATTGGCCAGACTATATGTTCGCGAGATCGTGAGACTTCACGGGGTGCCCGAGAGTATCATTAGTGATAGGGACCCGAAGTTCACATCTCGATTCTGGGAGGCGTTGGAGGAGGCTTTTGGTACGCAGTTGAGACTGAGTACAACCTATAACCCTCAGACTGACGGACAGACTGAGCAGACCATCCAGACGTTGGAGGACATGTTGAGGGCTTGCACTTTGGAGAAGGGTTCAGCATGGGATAGGTACCTGCCATTGGTTGAATTTTCGTACAACAACAATTTCCATGCTAGCCTGGGCATGGCACCCTACGAGGCGTTGTTTGGTAGGAGGTGTCGGACTCCTACCTGCTGGTCTGAGGTTGGAGATAAGGAGCTGTTTGGCTTGGAATTCGTCCAAGATACTACCCTGCAGATCCAGTTGATCAAGGAAAAGCTGAAGCAGACGCAGAATCGCCAAAAGAGCTACTACGATGTGCGGCATCGTCCACTGGAGTTCATTGAGGGTGAGCACGTGTTTATGAGACTATCACCTGTCACCGGTGTTGGTCGAGCACTTGGAGTGAGGAAGCTGAGCCCGCGGTTCATTGAGCCATACCAGATACTTGGAAGAGTATGACCTGTTGCCTACCGGCTTGCCTTGCCTCCGAACTTGGCCAACATCCACGACATGTTTCACGTGTCTCAGTTTCAAAAGTATATAGTGAATCCTTCGCACGTGGTGAAACCGGATGATGTGGAGGTTCGGGAGAACCTAAAGACTCCCGTCGGACCACTCAATATTCTCGACTGTGGCGAGAAGCAGCTTAGGAGCAAGATCATTCCGATGGTCAAAGTGCAGTGGACCGGAAGAACTCCTGAGGAGTGCACTTGGGAGCGAGACGACGAGCTTCTCCGACAGTATCCCGACTTCCAAGACATGTATGTTTCTGATTTTGAGGATAAAATCCTTAAAAAGGTGGGGTGAATGTAAGAACCTGCACCGTTAATTGAGGAAGTTAATTAATTAATTATGATAAATTAGAAAATAATCCCATAATTGACCTTAATAATTATTATGAGGCTTAGATAATTATAATAAGTGAGTAATAATGCTGAAAGTCGTTTTTCGGACGAAGTACAGATACCGGTTCTGCTACTCGGTATAAATGCGTACCGATGAAGTATCCCGGAAAATTATAAAAAGTATGTATATGTCACTAGAATAATATATAGGACTTGTAAAACGACTTTCAAGTTAAAATAATGAGAACTGGTGCGAGAACTGATACTGGCTATGGAAAAGCGCGTATCGGAAAGGTGCTGCGAAAAATAAAATAAAAATATGAAAAATCTTAGAAAACTGAGTAGGTTCAGAATCCTAAGTTTAGGATTAAAATGCTAAGCGTAGCTATTAGCGCTAATACTATGTGTTAATGACTTAAATCGGCTATAAATACCCTTGTGTTGGCTCTAAACCCTAGGCATATCAGTTTTCTACGTGACACTCTTGGGGGCTGACTGTTTGTCACTGTTTCATTTCTTCTCTTCACCATTTTGAGACCAAGCTACCACCTTTCTCTTGATTTTCCTTCTCTAAACTTGTAAACACTTGGGTGTGTGATTGGTGAGGAAAAGGGACCACCTTCTGAGCGTTTTGGGCTGCTGAGAAGGGAGTCTTGGGGCTGTGTTCTGTGTTCTTGAGGGGTGTGGCCATTCATTTGGTATTTTGATGCTCCAAGGAGCTTTCTTGTTGAGTAAAAGATTTACCTTCACGCTCATTTTCGTGGTCTTGAGTTGCTGCACTGTAGAGTGACTTAGAAGCCTTCAAGACACCTTATTTGCTCTGTTTAGAGCTTGTGGTATGATCATCACCCTTTGTGCTTGAGTTTCTTTGTTAAAAATAGAACCTTGCTGCATGTAATGGATTTAAGTTCATAACCTAAGGTTGGGTAATGTTAAACACACCTTAAATCGCATGTTTGAGCTTCTGTATGCATGAAATGAACCACCTTTGGGAATGATATCTCGCGAAATGCAGAACTGCATTCTGTCGCGAAATATCCGGATATGATATCCGGATATTGATATCCGGATGGGGATCTGAATATCTGGATATTGATATCCGGATATTAGCAGAGAGATATCCGGATATTGATATCCGGAGATGCCCCCGACAAATATCCGGATATTCTGGGTTTTCGTGAACAGTGAAGGTACAGTTCATACAGAATGCTATTTTGGGTTTGTGGACCCATGATTGGCTACTGTGGACTTCTGTAATGATTATGTAAGTCAGAATCTAAGTGATTAAGGGCTTGTGGCTTTGTGAGGAGCCTAAAGACGTAAAACGTAAAAGAAAGGCGTTGTTTTTGTGTCTTATGCTTGTTAAGCATGAATATTGATATATTGTTGGTCCAAAATAGATTGTGATTCTGCTGTGTTTGGGTTTTGAGATTGGTTGGACTCTTGGCTTGGATTGTTAGCTTGCAAGGTAAGCTTTCGTGTCCTCGGTTTAGCCATTATTGGTTCCACCATGTCCCATGGGGGTATGGTTATATGCATGATGTTGTTTTCATGATATATTGATTTGTGAAATGTTGTTGAGTTGTTATATGTGAGTGCCTTTATGATATGCATGTGGTGTTCTACCTATACGGTAAGCCTGAGTATGTGGTACATACAAGAGGGTGAGGCTGTGGGTGAGGTGCAAGCGGTATTCCTTGTACTTATTGTGGGGTTGTAGACGTACGTCCTGCATTTCTCTGGCCATTAGAATAGTGATAACACACATGGCATGAATATCTGTTGCACTGCATAGTTTTGGAACTTATACTGTTAAATGCTTTTGAACTTATATTGCTCGTGTAAGTGAGCTTGGGGTGGAAGAGCCTTGAGGACCCCTTGTCTTATTGAGATTTCTTTTTAGAGATCTCACCCCACGTTTGGGGCACATATTTCAGGTTCAGGTAATGCGGGGGTTGAGACCTCCAGCGGCAGGAGGCCGGAGCTTAGCTGATTATATGCTATTATGCTGCTTGTGTTGGATGTTGGATATTGACTGTTGCCTTTTATGCTTTTAGTTTCATGATGTTATTGTTGAGACTGCTGTGGGGCTTGTGCCTTATTTGGTGAGCATGGGGATTGTCCATGCCACTTTGACTTGACTTTATGCTTAGTTGTTTCTAGTTGTAATTAATAAAGTATCAGGATATTGTCCGAACTACATGTTGTAGATCCGTGACTTAGATACTCACATCTATGTTATGAGGTATTTCAGTTAGCTGTCTTTTGCAATTTACATACAGGCGATGTTTTGTGAAATGAATTAAGTAATTCAACTTGGCTAATGATAATGATGTCATAATTGAACAAAAAAAGATATTCCACATTTTTAAATTAAGCGTGACTTAATACGATGATATGATAACAAACCGGATATATACGGAGTGTTATAGTGGGGGTATAATATCTATCAACAGCTCCACCACTAGGGGCTCCACCCCTCTTAAATTGACCAGGAGGTTGCCTTACCTGCAACCCCTCCCCTGTTATTATTATTGTGATGACCACCTCTGTAATTAGAACTAGAAGGATTATTGTTCTTCATCTCTAGCTCTCTAGCAGAATTAGATTTCGGATACCTGCCATACACAGTCTCGACCCTCTTGCAATGGGTCACTAAATCAGCAAAATTCCTGACAACAGTATTCGACATACGTTTCGCAATCTTTCACTTAATCCTCTTTGGAACTTCGCAGAAAGAAATTCCGGAGTAGGCAGAATACCCCAATAATTTGCAAGCTTGACCAATGCATTGAACTTGGCCAAATACGCATCCACAGATAGTGAACCTTGAACCAACTTATCAAATTATCCTTGTTTAGCCTCCCGGACATCACGGGGAAAATATTCTTCATGAAATAGGCCTTCAAACAAAGCCCATGTCAACTCCTCACCCTGAATAGTAAAAGGGCGAGATATGTTGCACCACCATTCGTGGGCATCTTCCTCCAGCATATACACGGAATACAATAACTTCTAAGGATCCTGGCACCTCATCACTTGGAATATCTTATCCATCCCCATAAGCCAGTTAGTAACCTCCTTTGGGTCCTTTGACCCCAGAAATGCTGGCGGTTTATGTTTTCGAAATGAGATGAGTATCCGCTCATCAGCAGCATCATCAGCAACCAGCTCAGTAGCCCCAGAAGACTGAGCAACATATGTAGGATCAGCAGTGGGCTGACTAGCCTCACCAGTATGGTGACTAGCCCCACTCCCCGTGCGGGGATGTAACAGATGGCGTAGGTGTAGGTGTCACCGTAGCCGTATGCGGAGGAGAATCATCCCTCTGATGCCGAGTCCTCTCAGCCATCATCTTAGTAATGAAGGCCTACATCATATCCTGATTATTCTTCATCAGGTTTTCAGTCATAGTCCTATTAGAAGCCGTCTCCGTCTGCAGAGCATTAAGGACTGCAGTAACCGGATCAGGTGCTGGAGGATCTGCACCTCGTGTCCCACGGCGACCACGAGCCCTCCTCGTGATATCTGTACATGTAACACAAATGAATGAGCTGATCAGACCCATACTGAGGAATCACATATACAAATCATAAAGAGTTCATAGATAGCTATGCAACACAAAACATAGCCATACATACCCAGAGTTTCCCTAGTAAACTGCTTTGATACCATAAAATGTAACAGCCCGTTACGTACCGGTAATGTTATCATTACATATGGTATTAAGCGCAGTTACAATCACATTAATTGAGTTAATTAAATTACGGATAAACTTTTTCCTTTATTAAATCCTCATTGTTAAGCAATTAATCATTTCCGTAACTAATTAAAATAATGACATAATTGTAAATGCAAAACTCGCGGAAGAATAAAACATGCTAATTATCATCCCTCCAAGCAATACCATTTATTTGAGATTTCGAAAAAACACATTTTCAAAATTTACATAGTGGTAATCGATTACCCTTCTTGAGGTAATCGATTACCAAAATTCCAGAATGAAGCAATAGCTCAATTTGGGCTCCCCTGTTTTGGGTAATCGATTACCTTGATATAGGTAATCGATTACTGAACTAGGTAACCGATTACCAAAGAAAGGTAATCGATTTCCTTGATCACAATGGCTCAATTTTTGCATCCCATGTTTCAGGTAATCGACTACCAATGAAAAGTAATTGATTATCCTTTTGTAAAAATGACAGTTGACAGCTTTTAAAACATAAAATGGGTTATGTTTCCTACCCTTGACAATTTACTACTATATATACTACTTACACAAGGACTAATGTAGGCTCTAGGCCCTTCAATCATGCATATTCATTATCCAATGTGTCTATTACAATGGTTCCCAATACCATAGCCATTTTAAACATCAAATGGTCTATTTACAACACAATGTCTCCAAATGCCTTTAAGCACCAAATATGTGGCCATGGACAAGTTTCACTCTCACTCAAAATATCAATACAAATCATAGGCATCAATGTACGACAACTACATAGACTTAGAATCTAGTCATGAACACCCAAAAGCATGGCAATAATAATATGCAATATGTTCATGATCTAAGTCCAAAAACATTAAATGTAATGCTATGTGCATCAAATAATACTCCTCCAAAATACCATGCCCTCCATATGCACATCATGCTCAAACTCCTCTAAGCAGGCCTCTTTCCCGATGGTCCTCCATTCTAATCATAACCTGAAATGATGTCCCCAAACGCGGGGTGAGAAATACAAATATATTTCAGTAAACTAAGGGTACTAGAGAATCACTCCACCCCATGGTTACTCAATATGCAACAATAAACATCATGTAAAATGCATAGCATACACAATCACAACCAACTGGGCTCACATCCAAGAACATTCACACAAGAATTTCGTTCAAGGACCCCATCATATAACTCCCGGGAAGCTTCCTGGTGCCTCTCCCATGGATGAGACGACCCCATGGCAAAACCCAACTGGAACTCCTCATGAGCCCTATCCAGCGGAAGTCCCACATTTGGATCATCCTGGTGCCGCTCCCAGAGATGGCCCCATGGCAAAACTCGACCGGAATTCCCCAAAGGGATATCTCCAGCGGAAGTCCAAACTACACACATCTACTGGCCAGCGATCACAGACATGTCACACAAATCAAGTAACAATGCATGATCATACAATTTCACACAATGTCAAAAGCACACAATATCCAACCACAACCTTCCACTAGGTGTGGTGGAGCACACAAGGGAATAAACCCAAGTTCCAATGGTTTACCTCAACTCCATGAGTAATGCTCCTCACGTAAGCTCCAAGTCTAGTCTGTTTCTATCGCGTCCGTGAGAGGCAACCTATATGATCAATTAATAATGATCAACAATCTATTGCAAACCATCAATCAATTTCAAAAGAATTATAACCAATTATAGCCACTTAGGCCTAATGGCCTTTTCCCATTTAATTCAACTACCTTAACTCTTTTAGTCATCAAATTAACTCACCAATCCACAATTCTATGCCTCAAAATATCAATCATTAATTGTGCAATATTTTTCACCTTATTTTCCCCTACAAACCCTCTATGGTTCGAATTCCTCAAGGACACATGCTCCAAGGTTTTCAATCCAATTCTACACTTATACTCATCATATAATCATACAATTAATTCATACCAACAACCAACCATTAATTCTCAACCATCACATTTATGATTTCCATGACAACATCCATCATAATTTTGCCTAAGTTACTAAATATATCACCAATATTTTTTATTGCATCACTCATCATCATTTATCATTCTAAGCATTTAATTCCAAAGGAGACATACCATTTAATGCTCCTAACTATCACAACTCAACTTACATAATCAAAACCCTCACTAATTTTATGATCTCAATCAAAACTCCATGAAAGTGAGAAAACTTACCACCAATAGCCTCCAATGGCCCAAGGGAATGATCTCCAACCAATGGTTCAACACAAAAGTCACCAAAAGTTCTCCCAAATCATAATATTTTCGTGGCTGAAATAGGGGTGTATCTCCTTCTACAATGCTCCCCACAAGATGCACTCTACGTGAAAGTCATTCACAAGAGTGTGGAGAACAACTTTGTAGTTCAGAGTTTCTTCCAAAAATGGTTAGAAAAGGGAGTTGTAATCAAGGAGCTAATACCCCTAACAATGGAGAAAAGGTCACGGGAGAAGGAGAAAAGGAGGAGAGAGAAATTTCTGATTTTGTGATGTTTTTGGCCATTTGGTCACTTAAGTCACTTAAGTGGGTCCCCCACGTCACTTAACTTTCTAAAACCACCCAATTTAACCCACAAATTCATAACCTACGTATTTTCTCGTTCACATCATATTTTTATTTCCTAAAAATACTGATCATATTTTCACGCTTATCGGTACAATTATACCGCAGTATTTTACACCGGTAAAATCACTATTCATCAAATTTTCTGAAACTTGCCTATCCACTTGATTTTTCGTCTTGAATCCATTTTCGACATTATTTTTACCATTTGAGACCTTCTACTTAATTTTTCATACCTAGGGTTACATGTTTGGTAAATTACCATTTTGCCCTTTATACGTATTTTGTCCCTAATTTCAAGATTTTTACTAATACTACCCTTTTAATCAACATTATCACATATAATCATACATTTAGAAATACGAGGTGTTATATCGGTGGGCAACCCTGTAACACCCTATTTTTACTAGATGTTGTGTTAACATTGCTTGTACTTATATGTTACTTCAGGAGCTTAATCACAGCGGAATAAATTTCGTCTTCGACTACTACTAATTAGATGGCTGCTTAAGTGTCTTATGCGGATGGTTACTTATCCTACCATAAAGGCTTGGTCTTAATCTAAGTCATATAATTTGAAACCTTTAAGATTTCTTATGAAAACGTTCCTTGCATAGGTTTCTCTTTCACTTATTGTTACGTCCGTATAAAGGTAAGGTTTCTCACACTAATTCCAATCATATTAGCTAAAATTATAAGACGTCTAAAGCTTAATCATGATAACCTCAAAGTATGATAGTTAGGTACAGTCATCCAAAAGTAAGTACTACTACTCAATGTCTAGAGATCCATCCAAAAGCTCATAATATCCTAACATCTCATCCAAAACGAAATACATAGTGTGCACATATAACTTGTTACGAACTAATTTAATACAGTCATCCGACAATAAACGTAATGCATCTTTCTTTACTTCCAGGCGTACTAGTCGCTTGTCATCCTTTACCCACATCTTCATTCTTGGCTTTTACCTGAAAGGGATTCCCCAAAGAGGGGTGAGATTGGGGGTCTTAGTAAGGACTCACAGTTGGAGCAACCTCCAAACCATGATGCTTACTCCTGCAACTGTCATATAATAACATATACAATAATAGAATGGAAAACATTTGAAACATAGTTTGGAAAATAATCATGCTTTCATTTCATCATACCAATCCTGCCATGGCAATTACTCTCCATGGTCTTACGGACGAATACTCAGGGTCCTCGTCAGGTTGCCTCTGTGGTATTAGTGCACAGGCCATCATAATACAACTTGCATGAACAAAACATTAGTTCCAGACAGCCAAACATATCATGTACAACATCATACAACAAATTGCAGTCAGACCACACTTTAACATAAAGGGGTGGCAACCATAGGGAAACCACTACAACAACCGTAAATCACTTACACAATAGTCTTGTCTTATCACTTCCCAAGAGTTCAAGGTGGTTCTGGTCCTTTCTTGTTCCTTTGGTTCGGCCTAATAACATAACCATCCTTAGTACATAGTTCTAAAATTAAAGATCTAAACTTAATATTCCTCTTGACATAGGTTCGGCCCTTTTAGATGAAATGCCTTAGGAGATGATTTTCACTAGTTGTTCTCATGCATAGGTCCTATACATTTCGGCCATACATCATGATACTTAAGAAAACATTCACAAATTTCTTTTCTAAGCTTGTTAGGGTTCAGCCATTTAGGGGTGTATACCTAGAGGACATTTTTGATAACATGTTCATGGCTTAAATGCTCATATAAAATGGTTGATCTTTAAATCAAACTTTAGACTATACTTCCCTATACATCACATTCGGCCATTTTAGGTTTAGGTTGTTTAGCCAATGTTTTGAAGATTTGGAGAGTGCATGCATATCATTTAAGTTCGGCCATGTAGAGATGGTATACATAGGAGATGATTTCTATGATGATAGATGCATGCATGGCTTTATTAGTCCAAGATCTAGTCATGTAGAGTGGTTAGGGTTCATTCTACTAGCTTGAAGAGATGAGGTCTTACCTTAATGATGATAATACAACTTTATCTAATGCTTCACACTTGATCTTCAAGGAGCCTTGAGTTGGGAGTTGCTTCCAACAACCTCTTGGTCTCTTGCTACACAAAGAGAGTGGAAACTTAGGGATCCTTAGTCTACACCAAACAAAATGAGGTGAAGCCTTTACCTTACCAATGTGGGTGAAGACAAGAGGGTTTGGAGAGCTTAGAATAATTTTGAGGTGATCCTGGGTCCTTGAACTTGCTATGGCCGAGGCTTAGGAGTAGAGAAGGATGAAGTGTTTGAGTATTTTACTTGCTTGGTTTGTTTGGGAAAGGGATGGCCGAAGCCAAGGTGTGAGGGAGAAGGATTTTTTGTCTTGATGCTTAGTGCTTCACGGCCTTAGGGGGAGGAGGAAGCTCTTTGCTTGTTCTTTTATTCAAGCCTAGTCATCATTTCCTTCGGGTATTAGGTTAGAGGTGCTTGAGTGTTACTTGAGAGTGTGGAGGAAGTTATTCACATGCATTGGTGGTGAGTGAGTGATGCTTGAGTGGGAGAAATCTTTCCTTGTCTTTGTTGATGGAATGGCCGAACATGTAAAGGGAGAAGAGATGGTTGTTCTTTGTGACCTTTGCATGTATTACACTTGGCATTGGTTTGGTCTTGGTGAGAGGTTTTGAGTGAGAGAAAAGCAATCCTTGCTTGCCTTAGTTGATGGCCGTGACATAGGGGGAAAGAGGGAAGATATTTTCCTAATTTTTTTATTCAAGTCTATTCATGATGAAAGCTCATAATTCAAGGAGGGTTGAGTGTGAATTTGAACTAGGGTTTCCTTGCTTCCTTTGTTGTTTGGCCGAGGTTGAGAGGAAGAGAAGAGTTTGGTCATGTGACTCCTTGGTGACCGTGTGTGCCTAAGGAGAAGGGAGACTTGATCTTGTAAGGTGTCATGCATGGCTTGAGTGTGTAAGAAGAAAGCTTCCTTTTCTTGTCATGTGTGCGTCCTCCAAGGTAGCTTAAGGGAAAGTAGTGTTGCTTTTGGTTAAAGTAAGTCACATGCATTGGTTAGGTTTGGAGTGTTTCTTACACAAACTCCTTCATCACTTTTCCTTCCTTATTTAGCGCCTAGGGGAATGTGAACACAACTTCCTTTCCTTCTCTCCTTGTCATGGCCTAAGTTATCATGTGGGGAGGTGTAACTTCATACAAATTCTTCCTATCATGTGTTGCCACCTCATCTATGGCTTATCTTTGAATTGGATTGGGCTTGGTGGTGTTTTCGGCCCAATAGTGTTGATGGAGAGGTTTGATCATTAGTAAATGGGCTTAGGCTTTGTTTGAGTGGTGTGGGCTTGGGTCTTTATATACTTACTAATTGGGTCATTCCTTATTCAATTCATAAAATGGGCTTGCATTGCTTTGGGCTTATATCCTTTCTCACTTGATCTTAACTTATTTATATTCTTAAGTGGGTTGGACTATGACATTGTTTGGGCTTTAAACCACATTGGGTTAAGTTACTACTTATCTTAATTAGAGTGGGTTCTAACTTAGAACTAATTTTTGCTTTTCAAAGCTAATCGTTTACTGAATATGGGCTTGACCCTCTTTGATTCCATTTCATTAAACTAATTTTGATTACATGATTTTTGGGTTATTACAAACCCCAGGAGTTGGTGTACGTCATCCAAGGTGATTGTAACCTCACCCATAGGCATGTGAAATGTGTGCATCTCCGGCCGCCATCTCTCAACAAGGGCCGATATAAGTGAGATCAATATGTTTCCAAAACAGTAATATTTTATTAAAATTTATGACACATTCAACTATAATTGCAGGTTATACAATAATAATATACTAATCTCATGGTTGCGCAGACGCGCAACATGATAAAACCTAGCCTGCCTCAAGTACGACTGAATGTCCTCGGGTATATCGAGATGATCCTGTGTATTGGAGTGCCTGACATTAAGCACACGATCACATACAGATGGGTCCTGAGATGTGTTCCACACATGAGTGGAAATGTGTTTCTCCTACAACGTGAGAAGAGAACGGTCTGAAGGACCAAGGTCGATCACACTCTGGTGCGGGTTGTGTTGCTCCATGGATCTATTTACAACAAATATTATATCACAGTTACAACATTATAATACATAAAAAATAAATATTAAATACTAACAAATAAATAAATATCAAACATTATTTAATTATTGTATAATCCATAAATAAATAAATATTAAAATACTAAGAAATAACAACATTAATATACATAGCATAATTAATATAATTAAGTAATTCATAATCTTATTAAATAATGCTTACATAATATGACGCAATTAATATTATTAAAAAATAATATGACTTACTAATTCTTCTAACCTAAGTTGTCTACCTATAAATAAATATTTTGACACAATTAATATTATTTAATAATGCATAATCAAAAAATTATTAAATACAAACTTTAACAACATTAATATAAAAATTTTCTAACCTATATTCACTACAAGAAAAAAGTTTATTTGTGACAAAAAATTTCGTCATAAATTTTGTCACAAATGACAATTTTTGACACAAATAATCCAATTTCGTCACAAATAAACTTGCGACGCAGGAATTGTGACGAAATTTACTTGCGACGTAGGAATTTGTGACGAAATTTCACAAAATTTCATCACTAATAAGATTTTTTCTTGTAGTGATTTTCAACCTATAACTAAATAATGTTATTTAATTTAATATTATTAAATATTGCATAATCAAAAAATTATTAAAAACAAAGTTTAACAACTTTAATAAAAAAAAATTCTAACCTATTTTCAACCTATAACTAAATAATGTCATTTGATTTAATATTATTAAATAATATTAAATCAAAAAATTAATAAATACAAAACTTAACAACCTTAATATAAAAATTTTATAACCTATTTTTCAACCTATAACTAAATAATGTCATTTAATTTAATATTATTAAATATTGCATAATCAACAAATTATTAAATACAAAATTTAACAACCTTAAGATAAAAATTTTATAACCTATTTTTCAACCTATAACTAAATAATGTCATTTAATTTAATATTATTAAATAATGCATAATCAAAAAATTATTAAATACAAAATTTAACAACCTTAATATAAAAATTTTCTAACCTATAACTAAATAATGCATCCATGGTGTGAGTGAGTTTGAGAGAACTTGATTTCTAGCCATTATTTCAAGAAAGTTTCAACATTAAAAAGATTCCTGGTGAGCTTGTGAGCAAAACCCCTAAAACCATACATCTTCTAGCCTTGTTTTGAGTGAGATTTTCCCTCCTAGAGGTTGGATATGGCTGCTGCCCTAAGGTGTTTTGGATGAGTTTTTACTTGGCTTATGTGTTGGAAAAGCTTAAGGTTACCTAAAGGAAGCTATACAAGGTAATTGACGACAACTTTGTTGATTGGATGATGATTTGTGAACATTTGTGTTCTTGTGTTCAACATGAATTTCTATGTATGTTGATGATGAATTTTGTAGTGGTTTTGTTTTGGAAATTAGTTGATTAATCATGTAAATCAAAGATAATATCTTGAATTTTTGAAAAAATTGCAACAAAGTAACCTAACCCTAAACTTTGAAATTCGGCCATGAATAGTAAATTAGGGTTTGTATGGTTTGATGATGTTTACATGTTGTTTGATGTGGTGTGATGTTTACTTGATGATTGTATGTTTAATTAATGGTTTATATGTCAAGAAAAATGCATGCTAGTGTTGATGCTTCAAGTTTTAATTTGGCTATGCATGTTAAGTGTGTGATAATGATATGTTTATATATGATTGATCATGGAACTAAGATTGTGTGATGATTTCTTAATGAATTGTGTAATGAAAATATAAAGAATTCCTAAGTTCTTTACTATGCATATGATTCGGCCAAACCTAGTTAATTTAGGGTTTGTATGAAAACTGATTAATTGAATGTTTGTAGCATGGATTCAATGTGTACTTGATTGTTTGATGTCATTGGATAAAGGTTTGAACGCATAAAAGTCATAAGAATGCATTATGTATGATTCGGATATTGGGGGTAAAAAGGTATCCATGTTGTTTAATTCGTTTTGAATGATATTATGTGTATTTGGTGTATAATAAAGTGTAACTGAATGATTGATTTAAGTGTTTGAACTTGTGAAAGTGAATTATAATAATTTTGCATAAAATGATTAAGCATATGTTTTGATGCATGATGGATTATTAAATGGAATGTTAATTGTTGTTGTGAATGCATGAAAATGTGTTGAAATGGACAAGCTAGGGTTTGGCCATGTTGAGTTAATATGGTTGGAATTGAAGTTAATTAATAACTAAACCCTAGAAACTTAAATGAAGAGTGTTTAAGTAAGTTTGAATGATTAAGTCTCTAATTGTTAATGTTTGAATGTAGGTTTAACCTAATTTCAAGTGTAAGGTCTAGGTTTGACTTGTGGCATGGGCATGAATTGTTGAGAGTGAATTTATAAAGAGTGTAATGTGGATTGGACAAGATATGAATCTTGTGTTACAAGTTATTATGTGTGTGTAAAATCTGATGTATATCTAGGTACGAGTGTGAATCGGGAGATACAATGATTCTTGATCAGTGTTCGGAGGATTTGACTTGATTACTTGTTGTACAAGTAAGTTTGCTAGGAGTTACTAGAGGTAAGCTCTTGGTTTATGAGGATTATTTCTCTTTGTTTGTTCTACCAGGATTTCATGATCTTGGAGGTATATCTGTATGCTTGTGTTTTTGTAATAATCGGATATATAGTGTAGTTGCGTTCATATAGATGATAACATGATTTGATGTGATTTGAGTTTTGAAATGTTGGTTCTTGTACAATGAACATATTCAGATAGGCCATGAGTGAACATGGACTCGTTGGCTCTGGTTGCTCTTGGGATTCAATTCTTGGAGTTATTTATGCATATGAGTAGTCTGATATTATTTTTTGCTTATATGATGTATGCTATACTATGTATCTGACCTTTCATGCAGAAGTGAACTCATAGGTGGAGACATCTCCATAAACCTTGAGTTTACAAGATTTATTTCTCACACTGTGTTGTGAGGATATTTCAGGTATTTCAGCATTTGTTGATCAGTCATATCAGGACAAGAGGCTTGTGCAGAGTGGCTAGTGTTGGAGCTAGATTTTGTATTTTTGAATCTTCTGTGTATATGTATATACTTTTCGAGGCATGTGTAGTATCCATGCATGTTGGTAGCTGTTATCTTTTTGAGAGGCATGTTTAGCCTTTGTTTTGATTATCTGTAATGAAGTATGAATTTTAGTATGTATTTGTGTATTGGTTTTAAGCCACAGTTCAATATACGAGGTATTTCATATATGTGTGTTTATCTGCTGTGATTTAAGATTCGCAGGTTTAATTATGTTTAGGACTGAACACTGAGTCAGATTCTGTGTGAATTCATGGATGAATTCTAAGTCTGATAATGTTTATTTATGTTTTGCGTAGATTTTCTGTATTACAGAAATTTGGGTTTATCCGAATTACAGTTGTTATGTTGTCCGTAAGTTTCTGGTCAGAATAGTCTTTATAATCATATTTGAATAGAATATATCTGTTAAGTACAGATATGAATAGAATAGACATAGGTAGACCGTTCAAGAAATTTGTACAGGTATGAGACTGTATAAATTACGATAATTGGAATAAAGTTTTGTGCGTGGCAATGCGGGGGATAATAGGAAATGCGTTAATTTATTAAGGTAACATAACCATAATAGTAATAGGATGAAAGAAAAAGTTTATCTGTCTTTTTACAATAACTAAAGTAAATACGCATGTTAAGCCTTCCGCTTAATTTAAAATTTGTAGAGCGCTGATGTACCATATGTAGGTTAACTCATCGGTTGCAGATGGGGTGTTACACACAACATTGACAATGTTTCATAAAAAAGAAAGAAAAAGAAAAAGAAAAAAAAGAAAAACTAAATTGCAATAGTTTATGGAAGAAAAACATACCAAGAATTAGCAATCAATGGTGTAGCCATGTTTTATTTAGGTAGTGCCTGGCCCCAGCTATATTTCAACAAATTTTATTTATTATATATAATTATATAAGTAATTATAATTGGGCCCTAGCTAAAATTGTAAGCTAGCCCTAGCTAAAATTGTAATAGTGGTATTAGATGAAGATTTGGTGCTCCTTTGCGTGTGATAACAAATTGCTTTCTTCTTAATTTCTTCTTTTTCTTTCGTCTTTTTTCAATTAGGGTTTTCTTCTAACTTTTTTTTTTCTTATTCGCACTCACCACTCGGAATCCAGTCATTCATGATGTTTCGTTCCTTTATCAAGATTTATCGGATACATATTCTTGGAATATGCATTAGTAATTATATTGTCAGCTGGGTAAAAAATTAATTTACATTATTAAACCTTGTAAAAGAGAAATTCTTTGTCGTTGCTGAACATAATTGTTTATTGGGTATTTCAAACATGAGAGAAATTCATGCCCCTTTTTTTTATTTACAACTTTTTTGTGTGTGGTTGTATTTATTGATTTTATTTCTTTTGAAAAAGTGGAGTGTTGTTTTACATTTACCTTTTTTTTAAAAAAAATTATTTTAATGTAGAGCTACAGTTGCTATTAGTAATGGAATTAAATTGTTTCTTGGTGCTATTTGTATTTGAGTTCATAACAGGAATAGAAAAACACACAATTCAAGAAAAGCATATAAGAGCTTAAAACAAAGCTTATTCTAGGAGCTTTTAGCTTTTAGCTTTTTTCTTCATTATTAAAAAAATAATTTTTCATTATAAAAGATTTTCTCAAAATCTGTTTGACCTAGTTTATGCTTATAAGTAACTTCTAACTCAAAAAAAAGAGGATCCAAACAGGCACTTGATACCCTAAGTCTATGTAAAATATTTACAGCATTGTTATCAAAAAAAAAAAAAAAATATTTACAGCATTTACTAGCCTATGAGCCTATTAAAGTCTTCATTTATGGGGTTTGACCTGACCTATTATAAAAAATTAAAAAATCTAATACGGCCTGTAAGGCCTACTAAGTTGTAAACTAAGTTTATAGGCCCAAACCAAATTGAAATATAAAAGATAAAATTTTTATTCACAAAGATCACATGAAATAAATTTTCATTAACATCACATGAAATAATGTTCATAAAGATCACATGAAAATTTTCATAAAAATCACATGAAAATTTCATATATATATATATATACATAGAATTTGCAATTTCTTTGCTAATTTAATTTTATATTATATTTTAAAATTTAAATAAATAATTATTATTTGTTAAAATAACATCAATCCTGTTACTTTGAAAATTAGTGTTACAAATTATGATCTTAGAATATGTTTTTAAGTAAATAATATATATCATAGATATGTTATATTATTAAAAAAATTAAAAGGTTAGCATGTAGACAAGTCAAATTTTTCTAATAGATTTGTGTAATTACAATAAATATTTTGATAATTTGATATGTCAAATTTTTTTGACTCTACTAAAATTATATCCTAGCTCCGCCACTGATTAGCAAGACACATTTTCTAAACGTTATACATATATAAAAGCTAGAAACTTAACCATTACCGGCCTATGCAGACAATGGTTCTTTATAAACAGAAAGTAATATAACAGTTTTGGACAACATTGGCAATGTTTCATTAAAAAGAAAAAAAAAAGAAAAAAAAAAACTAAATTGCAATAGTTTACGAAAGAAAAACACACCAACAATTAGCCAGACACATTTTCTAAACATTATGCATATACGAGGAAACCATAACCTGAATATTATTGCAGACAATAATGATTTTCCATTTAATAATTCAAAATCTGAAATTACTAACTTTAGTTATGAACAATGTTTTACAAATCAATAAACAATTTCAATGTTAAAAAAAACACACACACACCAGAATGGTTAGGGCAGGATTTGAAATTGTTAGTGCTGACTGCTGATGGCAAGACGCTGTAATCGAGCGGAATCTTCAACATTGTCTGAAGTAATTTTGATAATTCAAGCCATGCTAGGATTTCTGTTTGTACACTAAAGAAAGCACTAATTCACATATCAAATGACGATATTGCCCTTTCTTTAACGGTCTTTCTGTTTTCAATTTCAAAAACATTGCAAAAGATACAATTGTCCATTGATTTGTACAACTATAAGTAATATAACATTTTCCCACATATAAAAGTGCTAATGCGACCTTCAAAAATGTATCTTACTAAATCTGACCACTTAGCATTAAAATCTCGCAAATAAAAATTAATATTAGTTTGCATAGACTACCGAGAAAATCGGTTAATCAAAGAAAATTCACCATTTGTTTATGAAAGCAACAATCCATGGTAGCATTACTAACGGCAAAAATAAAACAGCATACGATATCAAGAAATCGTTTTGCACATAACATAACACAGACTAAACCAATTATTAAATCCACTATTATCAAACTAAACCAATTATGGATTGGTCTCATTCAATTAGAGAATAAGTTGTGCAATCAACCCGGTATTAAAATGATAAATTAAGCATAACTTGCGGTGTTATTAAATTCGAATTGAAGTGGCTGGTTGACAACTGGATTATGGACAAGTTCAGTTCAGTCATGGATAGATTGTGCAATCAACCCAATATTAAACCTGTAAACCGAGTATAACTCGCTGTCCAAGTGGTATTAAATCGGTACCAGTTTTTCAAATGAACCGATTTTTAAAACTTTTAATAAAATATTTTAAATGGGAAAGGATATTGTAACAACTAAATTGTTACTATCAATGTTACTATTAATCAATTTCACCGTTAGATTGATTATGTTGATCTAACGGTTATATTTATTTCCATCTTTGTATGATTATGATTCTCCATATTTAAAGTGAAAGCATTAAATATGAAAGATCATAACTGTACAAAGGTAAAAATAAATATAAAGTATTAAATTTCAAAAATTATGATTATACATAAAGAAAAATAAATATAATCGTTGGATTAACATAATCGATCTAACGTTAAGATTGATTAACAGTAACATAATTTGTTCGGTACAGTATCTTTCCCCTTTTAAATTTTGCAAACTTAAAACAGCGAAGCGAACCCATGACCTGTTGAAATATCAACTATCCATCATATAATCGATTTCCTGAACTACTAAAGAAAGAAAATCATCCTTGTAGACAAAAAAAAAAAAATTGAATTCTTAGGCATTGAACAATCGAAGTCATTAATTAAAGATTAGGAACCTAGCATGTTCTTAACAAAACAAAACAAAAAAGTATTGACTCCCCAAATTTTGCCCTTCCCGCCGATTGCTTCTCCGGCGGTGGTTATTCGCCGGTTTTCTCTGTAGCTTGTAATTCACAAGTTTTGGCTCCCAGTAAGCGCTTTCTCATTCTGATTTTTATTTTCATCTTTGCTTTAATACAACTATGAACCTATTTTCAGTGTTTGTTTGATTGTATTAATTTGTGGGAATATATGAGAGGGTATCTGGAACCATGCATGTAGGCTTTTATAAACCACGTTTCGCTTGAATAATCTCGGTGTATTAATTGCTGGGTTTTTATATTTCGTTTTGTGGGTTATATCTATTTTACTTTAGTCTGTGGATTATATAGGGGGACCTAATAAAGAAGAATGAGATTCTGAAATGGATACTTTAGAGAGAATGAGAATTTAGAACAAAGCACGGTAGAGACTAGAGAATTGCTGAAGTATTTGAGAAAATGATAAAGAGAGGGATTTAGTGGTTGGTGAGAGTACATTTCAAGAGATGATAGTGGCGCTTTAAAAGGGTGTTGAGTGTTGTTGTGACTTGAGAATGGAAAGCCTTATTTTTAAATTGATGAGAAAAAAAAAATTGCAAAATAATTGGATTACTGGTTACCTCTAAAGCAAATACTAGGTAGGTGTACCAAGTAAGAGTAGAAAATAGGAATAAATTCTTATTTTGGGAAAATAATTGAGTGTGGCTATATTTTTTGGTGTATATATATTATTGTTTGTCTTTTCTCAGAGCTTGCATGCATGTACTTCCAACTGTAATAGGAAGATGAATTTCGTTTTTGGGTTTCTTGGAGTTTGAACTTTTGGTGCTTTACTTGTTTACACAATTCAGAATGGCAAAATCAACTTCTTGTTCCATTTCATAGGTTTTACTCCCCCTTTTGCATGTCAAGTTCCATATACATGACCCAAACGCTTTTTTATTTATTATTATTATTTTCTTTCACTTTATAACTTTGCATGCTCATTTGATTACTCAATTAGCTGAACTATATGGACTGTTTACTTTGCTTGTAAAGTTTGTTCAAAGACTAAATTTCTCTTCTCTTTTTGCCTCAAATCCCTATTATAGGGCAGATGGGGTTGGAACGATGATATACAGATTATTTACTCTGCTTGTGCATTTGTTTCCATGTTGCTCTAATGATTCTGTTTGAAATGCAGAATATGTGGGATTTGACGCTAGAGAGCTTCCTGAAGAATGCACTTTTGAAACAGCTTTTGCAGACTTGGTTGTGAGCTCATTAACAAAAACACCGTACAATCTCAATCTTGCCAAGTATTTTGTACATCTAGGCGCTAACACTACTAATCATTTATCAGGACAATTCCTTGCAATAAGCTGTGTGGTCTAATGAGGAAAATAATAGGAAGCTAACTAGGTATGACATCAATGTGATAATATAGTGTCCTTTTAGTCCTTTACATGGAAACAAAAAAAGAATGCAATGTGCTTACATTAATTTACACTTATTCTGTAGAATGATTAGGAAGTTCAGGGACCATGAAGCAAATTTTCTTTGCTAGAATGCAACTGATTGATTTTAGTGTAATTTTTAAGCCCGAGTACATTCTGTTGCCAGGATTGATTTCTCATTCGGTAAGTGAGAATTCTTGAGGTAGTAATACATGTGACATATAGTAAGGTTGGTATGGATATTAATCAAAATATTGGAAACTTTGAAGGTAAGTTGCATCCATTAACTTTTTCGAAGCTTTATGATCTAATTGTGAAATAAATGTACTAATTAAGATTAAAAAAATATTTGCATCTTTAGTTTGCAATAACCCGATTCTTCTTCACATTGTAGTTGGATTCATGCACAGATTGTCCTGGAACTTGTCAATTAGGTTCAAATATTGAAAAAGAAAGGTTCCACATTTGCCACACTGCACGACATAGGTATGTGTTACGAGTTTGCTATTATTATTTTTTATTAATTTGTTATTTTTGAATTGTTGCTTTGTTTAGGTTAGTGGATAAGTTCTAGTACTAGGTAGTTAGTGGATAAGTGCTAGTAGTGAGTAGTATATTAGAGATAAGTTTGCTGCAGTAGTTATCTAGTTTTCAAATATTGTAACTTCTATTTAAAATTTCCATCGAGTGAATAAAGAAATCATCATAACAAGTATTTGGAAAAGCACTGTGTGCTAGACATCAAGCTTCCTCAATAAAGATACCCTTCTATTTGTTATTTTCCTCGTGCTATTTTATGCCAAAATACGTATAAAAAAAAAAGGTTAGAATAAGCCCACATATGTACCGGTTTGGTATTAGAGCACAAGCATGGACGAATACTGCTTTCACAATGCATCAGATTCGCACACAACATAGGCTCCCATTATTGGTGAAGTTGGATTTTCTGCAATTCGATGATAATGAAGAGCCAACGAGTTGGCTATGATGGGCTAAGCAATTTTTCCAGTATAATTGCACCTCGAAAGAAGCAAGAGTTTCATCGGCGTCTTTCCATCTCACCGGTGTTGCTCAATTGTGATACCAATTACTCATCCAAGACCATTCAAATATCACGTGGTTATTTTTCTCAGTGTTGTTCCCTTTTTGTTATGGCTCTTGCTTCTTATTCTTGGCAGCTTTTCTTATTACGTTCCTTGATCCTTTCTGGTCTATATCTGGGCTTTGTGGTTTTGATGGAATGAATGTGAAGGTCTTGATGGAGGTGTTTAGGCTGAGCTGTGGTGGGGTGACTGTTTGATTGATGGCCCTTATCCTTTTGGAGTGTCACAAGTATCTCTGCAGTACTAACATTATCAAGGTAAGTTCAGAAGTTTCGATGTGGTTGCACCTTGAGAATGTTCTCATGAAAGTGTGTTTGGCTTTTTCGTTCCTCACCTGCGGGTTCACACAGATCAACATCCTTCACAAATCTAAGGGTCAAATTCAATTTCCTCTTTATCTATTTTTAGAATTCTATTCAAGAGAAAAAAAATGTTAACTCATTAGCATTCTACCTCATGCTTTTACTTTTCATTATCATGCAACAGAATTACTACAACTAAGTTATTTTATCAAAACAGTTGATTTTGAACTCTCAAAGAGATTTTACTAATACAAAAAAGATTTTACACTACGGAAGGAAAAACTAAAAGCTTTTACTTTTCAGCCCTATGGTCCTCACTAAGTGTGAGGCAGTGTGACCCATGATGTACAGGGTTATGCATGAAAGGGGAGTGTGAGGAAACACGTGTGCAAGGGAGCCACGCGCTGAATGATGGTGGAACCACCTAGTAGTTGAGGAGCTGGTCAGATAGGTCCATCCAGCCAGACCAGAACACTAACATTAAATGCCTTAAAAGTTTCCTAAAACCAAGTTAATGCATTTATCCTTTCTCTTAGATAGGTTTTTTTGTTCAAATATAATTTGCAAATGAACAAGGTTCTGATGAGATTCTCACTAATAAAATAAAACCCCATCAAGGTGTCTTTATTAGAATTTTAAGGCGGCCGGTTCCTCAATCCTTACACCCTCGTATTAAACTCTCATAAATAAGATCATTAATCTGAAGTGGCCTTCATAGTTTAATGTATAAGGATTGGTCTGCAAAGACCAATTAAGGGGTTACACCCCTGCCTCTTCATAATAAGCTCGAAGATCTCACCATAGAAGACCTTGTTCCGGATGGCCCAACCATTGGCGGCCCAATGGTTCAGGCCCAGCTTCAGCCTCCTGCTCACGTCAGCCCTAGGAGCTACCAAGGATCCCTCCCCAACCCCCAACGCAACGACTATCCCTAGGAGAAGCACCAAAACGTCCTCTCTTGGGACCCCAACCCCCAAGGGAGACCGCCACAGTCACCTCAAAGGGAAACTGCCCCTTTGTCCCACGCTGACACCGCCAGACGCAGAGGGCGCAGCGCTGCTATCATAGCAGCGCCTGCCACGCCCAACACTGCCACCCGTAGTGAATCCCAAGGAGGGTTGACCCCCTCCTCACCAACTCACACCAGGTGCGCACCACCTTCCCCTATAAAGAGCCCCTTGGGCGCACCATGAAAGGATCTTATCTTATGTATCGTTATTATGCCCATTTATATTAAGTCACGTATACTCATACTGAATCATCCATTGTTATCTTCTTGCCATCATACTTGGTACAGTGTTCTCTAGCTTGGTCTTTACCTCTGCTAGTGGCACCATCCATACAGTGATATCATCCCCAAAAGGAACATAGTGGGCTTATAGATTCTAACGGTACAGGCCTCTCACTACTTAATACGTAGTGATGCGCGTCCTATCTAAAAACGGTGAGCTATTAGGAAAACAATTATAACTCTTTTCTCTTATCATTAGAAATATTTTTCATTTATATATATTTGTCTTCTCCACCTGAAGAGTCATCTTGCATCCATCAATTTTATGAGTTATTACTGTGCTAATATATAGAGTAGTCCTGCCCTTAGACCCTCCCTCTCTCAGCCATATCTGAGAGGGTGACTCTCATTGCCTTTGGTCTATATAACTACTTTGAACACCTATACAACTAGATAGTACCCCCCTCAAGGAACACAAACTTAGCTATAACTCCACACCAGCTCAATCAACAAGAAAACACTTTAAATGATGCAAAATTAAGATAAATAAGGGTCGTAAACGATAGAGAATATTCCTCTTTTATATCCTTAATATTAGTTTAACAGAGAACATTCTTAGAACAAAATTCCCTTCATGTCAAAATAACTATATAGACTTTCTGATCTATGAGATAAGAATTCTTGACACGTAACTTAAATTTGTGCCATAGTACAGAAGAAAAATCAACTTTTATTAAACCTTCCCTTGTTATTAAGAGAGAGAGAGTGTGTGTGTGTGGGTAATGATTTAGAGCCAGAGTGAGTTGTGAGCAACCAATATCTCAATTCACTGGACATCTCAACCTTCCAGCATCTTTTCATTTGCGTGGCTCGGCCTTCTTCTGTTCTTTGGCTGCAATAAATCAACAGTGAATATGTTATATTGACTTTTTGTTTTTGGGAATAAATTGTATGTTGTTAAGTAGTAGTGACCACTCACTTTTAGCCCGTACTAAAATTAAAGATATATGACTCACTAAACTGTCTTTACTGTACTCACTTTTTATTTTTAGTGTTATGATTTTAGTGATATGATATTATGTCTATATTTTTTCATAGCTACTCTACCTATTCTTTTTTAATACCGTTAGATCAAAATTTTAAGACTAGACAAAAAGAATGAAGGTCAATTGAGATTCTGATCTAACGAGATTGGAAACGGATACATAAAATAGGCATGAAAAAAATATAGAAATAATTTCATATTCCATGAATTTATAAATTTCTAATTTTTATTAATAAGTATGTACTACAATAGTATTGAGAACTTACTCCAAGAGAGGTAAGAGGAAAATTATTGGTAAGTGTTGCAGGTTGAACCTATGACACTATTATTCCTAAATTTAAAACAACTGAAACACACATTCTCTCTATTTCTTCTTCTTCCAAAAAGGTGTATATAAATTGTGTGCAAAAAGCATTTCTCTAAATTTGCAGCTCTTATTTAATGAAATCAGTACAATGAAACTTCTCAACATCTGAACTTCCTAGAGTGCAGCTAAAGTCTCAAACAGATGGATGGGAAATTTTTCTTACCAGCCTTCTCTTGTTCTCGCTTTTTAGCAGCCTCTGCTCTTTGTTGTCGTATCATTGCTAAGCGTTCTACAATTATCATAAAGCAATATTAATTCAAGGGGAAAAAAAACTTATAATATTGAAACAAATCTTATCTTGGCCAAAAAGAAGTTGAACCAATGGAACACTCGATATTTTTAGGTTTTACAAAGGTGAGACAGTGATTTCACTGGAAATGTTAAACTGAATAATGTAGAGCAGAAAGTGAGAAGAGCAAAAAAAAATCATGAATAGATAATTTGACAAGAGAGAGAGAATAATAACAACACTGAACAATACATATCTGTATATGGAGTTACTAATACTAAGCATATATAGCTGTTATCCACTATTTTTTTATTTTTTTGGGATAAATCATATGTATCTTCGACAGAAAGCAATCCTCTTCGGGGCGGATTCAGGATTAAGACTTTAAATTCCTCCCAAAGATGGTACTGGGATGGATCAAACACATATTCTTACTTCTACTTGTTCAGATCTCATGCGCTAACTGATCTATTTATTTTTACTATTGTAAAGAATCAATTTAACCCCAAAGCTTAAGCTGTTAGGTGAGGCTACATTAATGGTTTTATATATCTCAACATGCCCCCTCACACGAGAGTTGGTTTTATATATCTCAACACGCCCCCTCACACGAGAGTCCACTGGGCTTGAATGGTGGACAATGCACAGGTCCACCTACCTGTGCGAATAAAGAAATTCCACTTGAAAGAAAGTGGGGGCGGTGAGGATCGAACCCGGTACACCGAAGCTCTGATACCATGTAAAGAACCAATTCAACCCAAAAGCTTACGCTGTTAGGTGAGATTACATTAATGGTTTTATATATCTCAACAACTACATACACACATTCGGATACAATGCCACCAGATGCTTCTACCCTTGGACAAAAAAGTGAAGGTCATGAATCAAATTGTAATTATATAATGGGAAATACTAGTCTCGTATTGTAAAAGACTGGTATCTCATGTCATAAACACAAAGTATATGAAATTCACTCATTTATTTATTTATTTTAAAAGAGTAGACTCCACATGTTTTATGTCTATGATATGATATATTAGTCTCCTACAACATGAGACTAGTATTTTCCTTATATAATTCAAAATAATTGAACAAGATACTTAAAAGCAAACTTCATAGATGGTAATCACAAATCAACTATAACATACGAGGATTATTACCCTTCTTTTTAACAATAATTCTTTTTTTTTTTTGTATAAGTATGGAAATTAAAACAAACAAACTACTCACAGACTGGGTTCACAACACCCAAACAGTCATCTAACAGCAATTTACTACACCCAACAGGGGGGAAACTATGCCAAACAGTATTCCAGTCCAAAGTAGAAACATGTGCAGCCATCCAATCTGCAACTTTATTCCCTTCTCTAAGAGTATGGGATAACTCCACCCTCCAAATTCTCCCAATAGCTTCTTTCAATCTGCCTAGCAACGTGTGACAAGGATGAGACGTAGGACACCCATCCTGGACAATCCTCAAAGCTTCCATGGAATCTGTCTCTAGATTTACCTGTTGATATCCCAAATTTCCAGCCCATTCCAATCCAATAACCATGCCCCAAAGCTCAGCCAGAAGCACATTCCCATACCCAATCTTTTTTGAGAAACCAGCAATCCATTGACCAACATAGTCTCTAACCACACCCCCACAACTAGATGAACCTCCTTTAAAACAACAAGCTCCATCTGAGTTGATTTTGATCCAGTTAGGAGAGGGAGGCTTCCAGGAACTTACCTCTTTTCTCCTTTCAGGAAGGAGACCAGCCTTCGAAAGCAACTCATCAACCACCAACATATCCAGAATAAATTTCGAAGATTGATACACCATATCAATGGGTTGTCTTCTCGAATTATTGAAAATAAAATTGTTCCTTTCCTGCCAAATTAACCAGCACATGACCCCAAAGAATTTCCTCCATTCCAAGTTAGCTTTCCTCCTGCTCAGGCTCTCTTCTAACCATTCTTTAAATCCACCAGCATTAGAGAATCTAGCATTCATCCCTTTACAGACCATCCTCCAAATTTGTTGGGCCCACTCACAGTCTCTGAATATATGATTACAATCCTCCAAAGGATCATTGCATCTACTGCATCTGGCATCATCACAAAGATTCATTCTATTCCTTCTGTCATTAGTGAGTAGTTTCCCACCAATCAGTAGCCAGAGAAAGGCTTTGATTCTTTGGGGTCCCTCCCAATCCCAAGCTAAATGCCACTTAATACAATCATTCCTAATCAGAGGAGGGGATAGGAAATCATAGGCTGATTTAACTGTAAACATACCAGATGATGACTGGCTCCACATAACCCGGTCAGGACCATTACCAACAGAAGGAGGGTGAACTTCTTTAATAATATTGATAATCTCATCATCAAGAAATTTGTCAAATTTAGAGCATTGCCAAATTCCCTCTTGATTTATACAGTCAACCACCAGCCACTCTTTATCCCCTTCTGGAATTGGGCTTGCCACTCTATCAATTAGCCTTCCCACACCTGGAACCCAACTATCCCACCAAAATCTTGCACTGCACCCATTGCCAATACAAACTCTAGACCCATTCTGAACACAGCATCAGTTTTATAAATTCCTTTCCAGATGTTGGACCCATTCCTGTTTTCCTTCATAACAGGAACCAGATCACTGCTCACCAAATATTTGCTTCGCAGGATTTTAGCCCATAAAGCATCCTTGTTGGTCATCATTCCAAAGCCAATCTTCATGGAGAAAGCTTTATTAACAGTTCTCTGATCTCTTAATCCTAGCCCTCTTTCCTCCTTGGATCTACATACACTGCTCCACTTAACCAAGTGCATCTTCTTTTTCTCAGAACTTGATCCCCAAATAAACTTTCTAGTCACCTTTTCCACCTCATTACACACATTCGCAGGGATGATGGTGGACTGCATTGTATAAGCAGGGAGTGCCTCCAAGACAGATTTTGCCAATGTAATTCTACCAGCCAAAGAGAGAGAAGACTGGTTCCAAGATGAAAGCCTACTATACACCCTGTCCATTACACTGATGAGAGAGTTTCTAGAGGCCCTTTTATGACTCAGATTGACCCCCAGATACTTTCCCAGATCATTAGTAATCCCTACTCCAAGCTTATCACCAATCTCCTTAGCTCTAGTCACACCCACATTACTTGAAAACATGACTCTTGATTTGTTTTCACTGATTTTCTGCCCTGATGCAGCAGAGAACACCTTCAGCACTTGGTTGATTATAAAAGCCTGATCCACAGAAGCTTCTGCACATAAAATAATGTCATCTGCAAAAAACAGATGGGACAAAGGAGGAGCCCTCCTATTCAGAAAAACAGGCTTCCAAGCCTTAGAGTCCACAGCTAGCTGAATTAAATGAGCTGGTCTCTCAATACATAATACAAACAGGTAAGGAGATATTGGATCTCCCTGCCTAATACCCCTTTTCGATTCAAATTCCCTGGTCAAGCTACCATTCCACAACAGATTCAACTTGCTAGTAGACACACAGTTGCAAATAAGATCAATAAGGCTATTATTAAATCCTATATCAACTAAGGTCTCCTTGATAAAAGTCCAACTAAGCCTATCATAGGCCTTCTCCAAGTCCACTTTCAACATCATCCACCCCTTACTCCCTTTCTTCTTTCTCATAGAATGGACCACTTCTTGAGCTATGATGATATTATCCACACTTTGCCTCCCTTTTATAAAGCTGCATTGAGTAGGAGTCACCAGCCGAGTCATAAATCCCTTAAGCCTATCAGTTATAATCTTTGTCACAGCTTTGTAAACTACATTGCAAAGACTTATAGGTCTAAAGTCCTTCATAGTCTCTGGACTCTCTTTCTTAGGGATAAGGCACACTAGAGTCTTGTTAACCTCCTCCACTTTCTTCGGATCCAGGAAAATCTTAGAGATCATGCTACAAACCGAGTTTCCAACTATACTCCAGTTGGAATGGAAAAATACTGCTTGTAGGCCATCAGGCCCTGGAGCTTTAAACATCCCCATTTTGAAAATAGACTTCCGGATCTCTTCATCAGTAGGAATTCTGGACATCTCATCTTTCTCTTTAATGCTAAGATCAGGAAAGAAGCCTTTCACAGGGTAAGTATCTAATTCCTCCTCATCAGCAGAAAACAGGTTCTCAAAATACTTAACTGCCATATTGACTAGATCCTCTTTCTCAGCAACCCAGGCTCCCTCATCATTCCTAAGAGCAACAATTCTGTTGTGTCTCCTCCTAGCCCCTGTGGATGAATGAAAGTACCTAGTATTCTTATCTCTATACTTTAGCCAATTACACCTGGATCTTTGAAACCAGGCTAGCTCTTCCCTAACCAGAATCTCTTGAAGTTCTGTCCATAACCTTTTTTGGAGAATCTCCATACTGTGGTCATACCATCCAGACTGATAACTATCAATGCCACTAAGTCTGGCATAAATATTATTCTTCCTTTTGATATTCTTCCTATAGACATTAAGATGCCACTCCCTGGCCTTTCTTTCAAACTTACTCCTAGCAAAATTCTAATCAGGCTGATTGCTCCAACTATCCTTCACCACATCCTCAAATCCTTCCACTGTCATCCAGGAAGCCAAAAATCTGAATGGTTTATCCTTCTCCTCCAACCTGTTGACCTGCTCCTGAATTAATAGGATAGGCCTATGGTCCGAGTTAAAGTAGGGCAGATGAGATAGGATGCTATTAGGCCAGCTTAGATTCCAAGCTTCATTCGAACAAGCCCTATCAAGTCTTTCCTGGATTTTACCCCTCTTCCAAGTAAAATTTGGTCCTTTAAACCCAATGTCACCAATATCACAGCTAGTTAAGCAACTCTGCATACCAATGAGGTTACTGCCACTGACCTCTCTGCCCCCAATCTTTTCAGAAGCATTCAAAACTGAGTTGAAGTCTCCTAAAACCCAAGGGCCAGCTATCTCCTGAGCAATATTTTCCAGGCTCAACCACAAGGATTGTCTCTCCAATCTTCTTGGACTGCCATACACAAATGTGATATACTCGAATTTCATCTTATCCAAATAAAGCACCTTAGTGTGAATAAATTGATGATGAGCATCAATAATTTCCACCTTCACCTTCTTCTCATCCCAGAGTAACCAGATACCCCCTGAGAACCCAACAGCATCTTTCTTGAAGTTACTAGCAAAGCCAAGCTTCTTTATTAACTTGTCCCCTCTACTACCACTAATTTTAGTCTCTAACAGTGCCAGAATACTAAAATTAAACCTATATCGCATGTCTCTAATTAAGGCATGGAATTCCTTTTTCCCCACCCCTCTACAATTCCAAGAGCAAATAAACATAACTTTATTTACAGAGGGGACCCACAACAACCAATTAATGGAAATTCAGAGATCTAGCACCCCTAAGGGTGTTAGAATAAAGCTCACGCACCTGATCCACCTGAACTATAGGGATCTCACTTGGCACAGCAGATAGCACCACTCATTTCCCTTTGACCTTGGTTTGATGAGATTCATCCATTGGACTACCACAACCCATTGGCAGGTCTTTACTTCTGCTTCTCTGTTTGCTCCCAGAGTCAGGACCAACCACCAAGGCATTAGGCGGCAGATTCTCCATCTCACCCTTTTTCTGAAGCACACCTTTACTATTTTTCACTCCACTAGCTCCATTTTTGCTCCTGCTCTCCTTAAGGACACATTTCTTTTGTCTACCAGCATCCAACTTATTGACCTTTAGAGAAGGGCAAGGACTGGAGATTTCAGGAATGGCTCCCTTAACAGCTAAACCTCCCTCTATAATCTCAGAACTCCTACTAGGTTCACCAATGGGATTCTTAGCCATGCTAGCCACTTCCTTGATACCTGCCATATTAACATTCGGGATATCAATCCTAGCCTCTCCCTTAGGGGCCTCTACTTTCTCAGCACCTTGCTTCACCTTGACAACCCCAGGATCCTCAATCACACCAACCACTTTTTTCATTGGCACAGCTTTGGCTTTTCCCCCTCTTTTTATTCTCTGAATAATCATCCAGATGTCGAACGCTTCCTCCTCCTTTCCTTTCTCCCTAGCACAATCAGCTGCTTTACCCTCCATAGGCTTCTGGCTCCCTAACTCAGCCCCCACCTGCTTAACCTGATCCCTAAGCTGGTTGTCCACACACTGGTCTTTCCTATGGCCATACATACCACATCTAAAGCAAACTAAATGCAAGCCTTCGTAACCAATTTATATACTTTCTCCCCAATCTTGAACTTCGACAAGAAACTTCTTCGTAGGTCCACCTCCACACAGATATGAGCAAACTTTGCTCTCTCTGTAATGACATCATCACCAAGCTCACTTCTGCGAAGGGAGTTCCTATCCACTTTCAGCGTCCTTCCAAACAGGTTCCCAATCTTCCATAGGTAGTGCGCAGTATAGAACTCAATAGGGAGTCCAGGAACCCTAATCCATACTGCCAGCTTCTTAAACCCCTCATCATAAGGGTCAAAAAATGGACGCCATCTCTGGACCACAACATAGTGATCCGCCACGATCCAAGGACCTTCCTCCAGCACATGCCGATAATCCCCCTCATCCTGGAATCTCAAAAGAAGATGGCCATTATCTAGGTCAATCAACTCATACGTTGATACCAGATTCCATAACCTTTGTAGCCTAGCCATTAGGAACCGCGCCCCAATCCTTTTCCCCAATAGCTTGATAATTAGGGCTTTCCTCCATTGACGGCAGTCTTCCTTATGCTGACTCTTGGAAAATTGAAGTGATGGACAAAGAGGATCATCCTCTGCACCTTGGATCGGAACCTCCTCACCACCATCTTCCTCTTCCTCCCTACGTTGGATCTCTCTCCAATCATCTTCGTCAAACTCTGATATATTATCACCACCGTTTAACCTGATTAGCTTGTCTCTGTAAGAGACAAACTTCTTCCCAGGCACCTCATGCATGAGCACCACCTTCTCCGGGATGGAAGATTTGGAGCCCTCACTTTCACCAGTCTCCTGCTTATCTAACATTTCATCATCCATGTTCACATCAGCCATAGCCTCACCTTTAGGCTTCTTCATACCTCTCAGGATCGAGTCTTCCTCCTCCGCCGTTCTCTCACGCGCTCCACGCGCGCCATTTTCCTCTGTTTCCATCTCAAATCTCCTTTCTCTCTCTATCTCTTCAGTTGCACTTTTCCACAATCACTTTTAACAATAATTCTTAAAACATCAGAGGAAGCAATAGAATTCTAAACCATCTAATCTTTAAAAAATTAACTTTTATTTGGAATACTCACTATTATCCAATATTACAAAATGGAATAGGATAATTTCAGTGAACAATCAATAGATATGCAACGTGTCAGTACAATAAAGATATTTTGTTAAACAGTCACCTAAATCTTTTCTTGCTTGTTCTGTTTTCCCTTGCTCCTGTAGCCTCATATATCGCTCATGAGCCTTTTGTTTCTCTATCTCCTCCCTGCAGACAACTAAGTGAGAACTAAGACAAAAAGTAAACGGGGGAATGTCACAAAAAGAAAGGATCACAATTTTCATATATATATAGAGTAGAGTTATATTGACAATTTTTATTTTTTTTACAAACTATACTATGTCTGATCGGTAATACTCTACTCAAGAGTGTATTACCAGTCAGACATAATGTAGTTTGTATGAATTTGTAAACAAAATTTTTGTAAATATAACTTTTTTCATATATATATATATATATATATATATATACTATTTGATTTATTAATTTTGTATATGAGTCAGTTCTTACAATCTAATCTTTCAATTAATTTAAATAATAGAAAAACTTATAAGTTTTTAGCATCTTATGAAAAGAGTCTAATGTACAGATCGAACAAAGTTAAGAGGAAAAAAAAATCACTTCTCGTTAAACTCGACTAGCGAGTGTGGGGTGAAGGAAATATTTGTATGCAGCCTTACCTTTGCATAATATTTGTTACCCCAAAAAAATGTAACAATTAATAAATAAATACTTACATTTTCTAATAAATCCGTAGATTCAGATGACAAACTTAGCAAAAGTACATCTTATGCAGAAAAATCTCTAGGGTAATTCTGGAAAGCTACGGCTAAAAAACCTTCATTAAAGTACTGCAGAGTCTTTACAACATGAGAATTTTTCCAAACATATTAGAATTTTAACCAATAGCCATATAGAAGCACGGTCACCACAAACAAACATTACAAACCAGTTACACTATTACAGAAAAATGTTAAAATTTTATAATCGCCACCGGTTGGCGGTCACATACCAAATGGTTTATACCAAATAAAAAATCAATTAAGCACACAGTCAAGTGTGTAATATACCTTTCACGCCTTGAGAGTTCTGTTTTCCTCTCCATCTGCATCAAATATATTTAACTCAAACATGGTAGATAACCAAATGAAACAGTCAAGTAAAAGCCATTATTTCAGCTTACATCAACATCTTTGGCCTTCACATTCTTTGCTTTCTCGAAATTAGGATTTTTTATCTCAATTATTCCCTCAGTGCCTTTGCGCTTCTGCTTAAGACCCCAAAAAACCATGTGGATGTTATAAAAAATCACCAGAACCAGAAGCAAGAATATAAAGCAGCAGTGAACGCTAACCTCAGGTTCTTCTTCCACTTCCTCCTCTTCAGACACTTCTTCTATCTCTTCTTCTGCCTCTACCTAACAGACACAAGAATACCAGAAATTTCATAACACGTAAAAACGATACATTATCAAACACACTAAACAAATCCTAAAGTGTTAATTCAACCTGTTCCGGATGGCCCAACAATACAACGGCCCAAAGATCCAAGCCCAATCTCAACCTCCTATCCACGTCAGCCCTACTAGCTGTCAGCCCCCCAACCCCCAACACAACGACACTCCCTAGGGGAAACACCAAAATGTCCCGTCCTGGGACCCCAACTCCCAAAGGTGACCGCCCCAGATACCGTAAGAGGAAACTGCCCTTTATCGCACGCTGACATCGCCAGGCTAGGGGGCGCATCGCTGCTATCATAGCAGCGCCTGCCACGCCCAGTAGCGTCTGCCACCCTAGCAGATCCCAAGGAGGGTTGACCCCCTCCTCACCAACCCACACAAGGTTCACATCACCTTCCCCTATAAATAAGCCCCTTGGGCACACCAAGAAGGTATCTTATGTATCGTTATTCTGCCCATTTACATTGAGTCACACATACACACACCTAACCCCATTGTTGATTGCTTGATTCATACTTGGAACAGTGCCTCTTAGCTTGGTCTCTACTTGTGCTAAGGGTATCATCCATACAGTGACTCCATCTTCAAAGGGAACATAGTGGGTTTATAGATCCCAACGGTACACAACCCAAGATCTTAACTTTTGAATTGAATGGATTCTTTATATGATATCAGAGTTTTCATAGTATCATAATATCATTGACTCATTCTATTGACAAGTAATTAGCTCCGGTGAATTGGGTTAAATATTGTGTAGTTTTTTAGAGAGATAGGTTGATCCATGTATTGTCTCCCTTTCAAACCTAAGGAACTCTTGTGCGATAGGTTAAGATAGAGAAATAAAATATAAAATCATTAATATGAACGACCTTGTTGAATTAATTTTTTACACAAGCCAAATAAGATAATGCGAAATAAGATAATGTCAACGAACAGCCAGGAATGGAAAGAAATAAAGAAAGGAAGGTACATCAACAAGGGAAAAAGGAATGTTTCTTATGGCATATAATTACAAACTATATCACTTCACAAATACATGATATATATTCAACATACACATAGCCATAAAAACAGAAGAAAAATACTAGTGGGTTCAATTTAACATCATCCATAATCTGCTTCGTTACATATTAGTAAGAGTAATTTGATGAAGTTACTAAGAACTAGCTATATATGAAGGTATCAGCAATTTACGGCTAACAGTTGTTCAGAACACTTGAAAAAGGGTATTCTGATATATTTTAGAATTGCAAATAATCTGTACAAAGGGTTCTCTATTTATAGAGAATATTTGACCTACTTTTAACCTAATGGGCTTGGCCCAATACAACAATAAATGACTAAATAAAAACTAAATAATAACTAAATCATTATTATTTACAACACTCCCCCTCAAGCTGGGGAATAGATATTTATCATTCCCAGCTTGCTAGTAAGTTCTTGAAATCTGTCTGAAGGAAGCCCCTTTGTTAATAGATCAGCTAATTGACGGCCAGTGGGAATGTATGGAGTGGTAATCAACCCGCTATCAAGTTTCTCTTTCATGAAATGGCGGTCGACCTCAATATGTTTAGTTCGATCATGTTGAACTGGATTATGAGATATACAAATAGCGGACTTATTATCACATAGCAGCTTCATAGGTCCCTCACATTTTATTTTGAGATCATCAAGTACAATTTTCAGCCACAGTAACTCACAAATGCCTTGAGTCATAGCTCGAAATTCAGCTTCTGCACTTGATCTGGCAACCACATCTTGTTTCTTACTTCTCCATGTCACCAAGTTACCGCAAAGAAACATGCAATAACCAGTGGTAGAACGACGTTCAGTCACGGATCCAGCATAATCAGCATTTCTGTAGACTTCTAAAGATAGATTGTCATCACGTCGGAATAACAATCCTTTACCAGGAGTACCTTTAAGATACTGAAGAATTCTCTCTACTGCCTGCATGTGTTTTTCCTTTGGATCGTGCATAAACTGACTGACAACACTAACAACATAAGCTAGGTCTGGTCTAGTATGGGCCAGATATATCAATTTCCCAACTAGCCGTTGATATTGTCCTTTATCAACTGGAGGACTCTCTTCTTCATAGCCCATCTTGTGATTCTGCTCAATAGGAGTATTAGAGGGTTTACACCCGAGCTTTCCTGCTTCTTTGAGAAGATCAAGAACATATTTTCTCTGGCTGATAAAAATTCCTTTGCTTGAATTAGCTACTTCTATCCCTAGAAAATATCTCAGTTTCCCAAGGTCTTTGACTTCGAACTCAGACGCAAGCCGTGTCTGCAGAATCTGTCTCTCCACAAAATCATCACCTGTGATAATAATATCATCAACATATACAAGGAGCACAGTAAGCTTCCCGTTTTGGGAGTGCTTGAAGAAAAGAGTGTGATCTCCTTGACTCTGTCTATATCCTAAGGTCATCATAACCTTAGTAAACCTTCCAAACCAAGCACGAGGTGACTGCTTCAATCCATACAAGGCCTTTTTTAATCGACAAACTTTATTTTCCCCCCTCACAGAATCAAAACCCCCTTCACAGAATCAAAACTAGGCGAGATTTCCATGTAGACTTCTTCTTCTAACTCACCATTGAGGAAAGCATTTTTCACTTCAAATTGATTTATATCCCAATTGTAATGGGCAGCAAGGGACAACAAGATTCTCACTGTATTCATCTTTGCAACTGGAGCAAAGGTTTCTTCATAATCAATGCCATAGGTTTGAGTGTAACCTTTGGCGACTAATCGAGCCTTGTATCTCTCAAGAGTGCCATCAGAATTATATTTTAGGGCATAAACTCATCTGCACCCTACTGCTTTCTTTCCGTTGGGTCTATCAATAACCTCCCATGTTTTATTTTTCTCCAACGCATTCATCTCCTCTTGCATGGCTTGAGCCCAATTCCCATCTTTCAAAGCTTCATGTACTGATTTTGGGATTGAAGTAGAATCTAGTGCTGAAACAAAGCTTTTGTGCTGCACAGAAAGATTAGCAGAGGAAACAAAATGGGAGATAGGGTATTGAGTACAAGAAGGACAGGAAGAACAAGATTTCTTGGAACAAGATCTTTTTCCTTTCCTTAAAGCAATGGGTAAATCATCAGAAGCAGTAGTAATGGGTAAGTCATCAGAAATATGAGATTCAGGACTTACCAGTGGTTCAGACGATTGAGGTTGCTGTTGAGGCAATGTGGGCTGTTTCCTTCTTTGATATACCAATTCAGGTGTTACAATCTTCCGTATCTCTTGTGTACTTGATGTATCAGTCATAGGAGGATCAGTCACTGGAGGATCAGACATAGACACATTAGGAACAGGAACAAGAGGAAGAGACACTGACACAGGTGAAGGAGTAGACACTGAAGTTTCAAAGAAGCAAGGTGATGAGTCTTCTGGTGAATTATTCTCCCCCTGAAGATGAGGACCTTGGAAAAAGGACTCAGATTCCTGAAATGTAACATCCATAGAAACAAAAAATTTCTGACTTCCAGGGTGATAGCACTTGTAGCCCTTCTTATCAGGAGCATATCCAAGGAAGACACATTTAAGAGCCCTAGGATCTAACTTACTGCGATGCTGTTTATGAATATGAACAAAGACAACACACCCAAACACTCAAGGAGGAAGACTTTGCAAAGTTGGAACAGAAGGAAAAAAAGAAGTCATGGAGTGAATAGGACTTACATGATCGAAAACCCGAGTGGGTAGACGATTGATCAAGAACGCTGCAGTGAGAATGGCATCTCCCTAATAGCATTTGGGTACATGTGTTTGAAACAATAAGGCACGAGCAACTTCAAGAAGGTGACGATTTTTCCTTTCAGCAACCCCATTTTGTTGAGGGGTGTCTACACAAGTAAGTTCATGAATCATACCTTGATTTTGTATAAATTGGAAAAAAGAGTGATTGACATATTCAGTACCATTATCTGTCCTTAGTCTTTTGATTTTTTTACAAAATTGAGTCTCAATCATTTTATAAAATTGAAAGAACAGTTGTGGTACCTCAGACTTTTCATGCATTAAGTAAACCCAAGTTACACGAGTGCAATCATCAATAAAAGAAACAAACCATTTATTTCCAGAAGAATGAGGGACCTTAGAAGGACCCCAAACATCAGAATGAATAAGATCAAAAGGTTCAACACTTTTAGTAATACTAGAAGGGAAAGACACACGATGATGCTTAGCAAACTCACAAACATCACAATGAAAAGACTCAACAGACTTAGACAAAAACAAAGACGGAAATAAAGACTTGAGTAAACTAAATGGAGGATGTCCCAAGCGCTTATGATGAAGCCAAATCAGAGAATCAGCAGTTGACTGGCCATGTGACAGTAAGATGTGATCCTTAACATGAGTTGCAGGAGATTTTGACACCAGATAATACAGCCCACCTTGCTCTTTAGCACCCCCAATCGTCTTCCCTGTGGCGAGATCCTGAAAAACACAGTGAGTAGGAAAGAAGGTTACGGTGCAATTTAAATCTTTTGTGATTTTTATGAATAGAAAGAAGATTAGTAGAAAGTTTAGGGAGATGAAGAACATCTTTGAGATGTAAGGAAGGCTGTAATTTTATGTTACTAGAACCCGCAACTGATGTATGGGAGCCATCAGCTACGACTATCGTATGAGTGCCAATGGTAGGGTTATAAGAAACAAAGGGGTCAGCACAACAAGCCATATGATTAGTAGCACCAGAATCAACAACCCAAGAATGTTTAAGATCAATACATGAAGTAAGAAAAGAAGAAATTTTGGAGCTCATACCAGTCATAGCCAAATCACTAGTACCAGATGGCTTACTCAGAGAATCAAGTATGGTCCGAAGTCATTCCAACTCATCTGGACGAAATGCAGGTTGGGTCTCATTAGGTGTAGGAGCTATATCAGAAGAAGTAAAATGCGCTTGACCACGCATCCTTGCCATCTTTTCTAAGACAGTTTGTTTTCCATGGAGGCGATAGCATAGATCCTTGATATGACCTGTTCTTTTACAATAAGAACACCAGCGATCATCTTTCTTAGGTCTAGAAGATGCTCCATCAGAATATTTTGGAAAGGAACTCCTGTAAGTAGAACCATCCTTTTTTGTTGAAATCATAGCAGACCCATCAGTGGGTTTAGAAGCAGCACCATCTTTTGATGATAACATGACAGATTTATCAGGGTTCATCATAACACCCCGACGATTCTCCTCTCCCCGAACAGTATTGAAAACAGCAGAAAGGGATGGAAAAGTTTCTTTGCCAAGTATCTGAACCCAAATAGGATCATACTCGGAATTCAAACCAGCAAGAAAATCAAAAATACGCTCATTTTCCACCTTCTTGGCTAAAGCAGTAGCATCTGCAGTACATTTCATCTTCAAACTCTGAAATTGATCAAGTTCAGTCCATAACTCCTTCAAGGTGCCATAGTACTCAGTCACGGATAAAGAATCTTGTTTTGTAGTGAATATTTTATTGCACAATTCATAGCGCGCAGCCATATCCTGTTTCAAGGAATAAGTGGAGCGGACAGTTTCCCAAATCTCCATAGCAGAAGACAGGAACATACAATGACGACCCACTTCAAGAGTCATCGAATTCCATAACCAAGTCATGATAAGAGAATCCTCATTATCCCAAACAGCAAAATCGGGATCCGTGGCAGCAGGAGTAGGGCCATCAAGATGAGCAATCTTATTGCGACTCTTGATGGTAGTACGAATGAACTGAGACCACGACAAATAATTTGATCCGTTAAATTGATAACTCTGATGTAGACTTGGAAGATCATTGTGACCAAGAGGGGTCACCACAGATGGGGTAGAATTTTTTTCAGATAAGTTTAGAGTTGAATCACCGTCGGAAGCGGCCATACTGCAAAACAACTCAAGGAATAGTACCAAGAAGCCAAAAAATCACGAAAAATTACCAAACGACGTCCGATCAAAGAGGTGAGCACAGATCCAGAACGAGCTTGGAGAGTCGATCAAGACTGCACCGGTCCACAGCCAATAGCAACCGTCACGCGCCGGTGAAGCTGGCGGCGCGTGGGATTCACGCGCAGGGAAAGGAGCGGCGCGTGGAGGCGCGTCTGACGTCCGATCGGGCTGGGCTTTTCAGGCGAAGGTCGTCCAAGGGTTGCGAACCTATCTGGGGCTGATCGAAGTTGAATGGCCGCCAGAAAGAAGGTCAATCGCGATGAACAGTGTTCTTCGTTAGTGAAAAACGCTTTCTGTTTGGAGGTGACGTTGAACGGTTCAGTTTGGGGTCTTGTTATTGAGGAAGATGAGAGAAAAACAAAGAGAAGCAGTGATCTCTCGGTCCAAGAGGTCCCCGGAAAATTTTTCCGGTGGCGGCTGATGGCAACGAGAGATGGAAAACAAAAAAAAAAAGGTTTTGTAGGCGCGGAAGCAGAGCCCTCAAGATCGAGAGCTCTGATACCAACTTGAAAAAGGGTATTCTGATATATTTTAGAATTGCAAATAATATGTACAAAGGGTTCTCTATTTATAGAGAATATTTAACCTACTTTTAACCTAATGGGCTTGGCCCAATACAACAATAAATGATTAAATAAAAATTAAATAATAACTAAATCATTATTATTTACAAGAACTAAGAGTAAGACAAGAAGGAATACCCGTTTAAAAGTACGTGGCCTTGTAAAGTTACCAGCAGCTGCATCCATTTAACATAAAACACAAAAAAAAAAGAAGCAAAATTAATCAATAAACTGTTATTCAACTAGATCAGAGTAGATGAGTTATAACAACAGAATACAACTTTTTCAGATATACATATAGAGAGACTCAGCAACTTCTGAAGCAGAAGTAGAGTAAATCTCCTCGGATATGCATAGAGAAATTGCTGTCGTGTGTAAGAAGATCAATTAATGTATATATATAGAACTATTTCAACTGCTTGAATTTGTAAGTGAAGGTCCAATGGTTTTTATATTATATCCCTCTAACACAGTTGTTTTTGTGCAAGAGCCATTTGGACTTAGCGTAAATATTGCATAGGCTCATTTTTTTTATTCTATAAATAAGTGGCGGAGATGATCAAATTCGTGACCCCATGATCACAATAGCTATGACCTCACCTAATTGTTTAACCTTGTAAGTGAGACTCAATCAATGATTTTTATAATATATCTCTCTAACAGTCTAAATAAAAAAAATATATATATATATATTGTAAAGAGCACATCCCTAAACACATAAAGCACACAACGATAGCTCATCATCCCTTCCTACCCAGCAAAATAAATAGGTTCCAAAATAATCAAACCTTAGCCTATTACATATTTGACAATTACCTACCCTGAAGTTGGAAACTTGGATTTATTACCTTGAGACAGCTGGTAAATTTTTTTGTTCAAGAATATCCCAAAGATATCAGTTCAACATATTAAATTTTAAATTCAATTTATTTATAAACTCTTGTGTACTCTGACGACAGTCACAGAGGAGGCCACTGTAATTATCTCGGTAGAATAAACAATAATATTTTTCACCAACTATTATGAAACTAGATGGCCACTCTACTCTTAATTCACAACCAAAACTTATTTAACTTTAGTCATGTCACCCTGAAATTTAATGAGAAAAACCCTCTCAAGTAGCATGAATGGAATTTTCAACACAGTAAAACCTATGAAAAACATGTTACATATTATATCAAGCATCTATGTGAGTTTTTATGTGCTAGGGAGGAAGATAGAGAGAGGGCAGATAGATTACAACCTATATCATCTGGGTGAGAGAAGTTGCGGCGACCAGTAGGCTTGCCCTTGAACTTTCCTCTTCCCATGTTTTGGATGCAGAGAATTGCAAAGTTTGGTGCTGTTGCTAATTGTTGCACAGAATAGTTGGAAACCTTGTTGAATGCTAAGTTATCATTTCATCTAGGTGTTATGCTTTGAGCACTAGTCCCCCACAACTGAGTATCAGGTTCTGCTAAAAAAGCATAACTCCTTTTAATTTGATTTAACGTTTCAACTTTGAATCACTTTTGTTAGTTAGGACAAAAGGAATATATACGCGTTGTTGATTATTGATTAGTTGGATTATTTAATTTTGTTGTATTTTCAATATAAGTAGATTTATACTATATAGTATTATAGGAATGATAAAAAAAAATTATTATAGTAATAATTTGATGAATGGTCTCGAACATTTTTTAGTGGGACGATAATAAGGATTACTTAAAAAATTTCTGAAATCAGACATTTTTAATAATATAAAAATATGTGAAATTTCTTGGTTTATAACGAAACTAGCTCTTGATAATTAAGGAAGAGGAGATTTTGAACCGGATTTCCTTCAATAACAACTAGCAAGTCACGAGTTTGTTTAAGCGGCCTAAGAAATATGTGATTAGATTATATAATTTTATAACAGTAAATCAAAATTAATTAGTATTAGAATGTAAATAAAATTATAGGTAAAAAAATGAAATTTCAAAAGTAAAATCATCACACTTAACTTATGCATTAAATGATCTGATAAAAAATAATGCATTACCTGATAATGTCTGATTTTTTACTATAAAAGTCGCGGATGTTCCGAAACTTATTATTTAGTTTTATTAATTTATATTTTTTTGTATAAAAAAAATAGAAGAATATATTCTAGCTCAAAGAAGGAGAAATTCTAGGTAAGGTATATTTATTTAAGTCCTTTTTGTATAAATATATATTTTATTACGCTGACGCAGACCCAAGATAACGGAAGTGGATTCTTTTAAGATATTTTGGAGATTGATGTTGAAACGATAAAAATTGTTTTAGCCATATCACATGAAAGAAAAAGCTATTCTGATACAGGGGAGTAAATTTTCCGTAAAATTTAAATGAAATTAACTTATATGACATTAAAAATAAAGAATTGAGTGAAGTAAACGCAAATAGGAGTATCATGTTTATTTTAATCGGTGTAGCATGAATTCATAGTGTTACAAGAGTACGAAATATAAGCTATATGGATGTAGTACTCAGATGTAGCATATCATCGGGTTGAAAATCAGAAATAAAAATAAAAATGGGCTCACTTAATTACATGTATTCTATGTATTTCTTTGTGGTTAATGATACATGAGTCCTCTTTACAGAGGTGTTCGCGGTCTGGATTGGAAGCAAAAATCATCTGATCTAATCCCTTCGGGTTGATCATATAATCATCCATTCGGTTTGGATTTTTTTCCAAATCTGATCCGATCCAATCCAATTTTTTTCGGTTTGGATTGGATCGGTTTTTGGTTTTTTGAAAATCCTAAAATTTATTTCATGATTATTGTGAAAATAACATCTTTTGTATATATTGACTTTGTAAATTTATTTTTTTTGAAATACAAAAGTATTAGTAAACTATAATATATAAAAAAAAATTGGGCAATGAGATATGAAGCTCTACAAAGATAAAATTTTGTTGATGAGATATGACTAGATTTTTTCTTTGATTTAGTTGATGGGTTAATGGGTCTTGGGTTAGAAATTTTTAAGTTATGATTAGAGAAAAACTCAAGTAGGTAGAGGGAAATTAATATATTGGATCGGTTTGGATTGGATCGGTTTTCATCAACCCATCCAAAAATCGATCAAATCCAATTAAAATTTGCAGTTTTTTTTTGTTTTCGATTTTTCGATTTTCGTTTTTCGGTTATTGTTTTTTCGGTTCGGTCTCTGCAGTTTGAATAGGTTTGATCGGTTGAAGAACACTCCTACCTGTTTATTTCTCTTTTTGGTAAAGGAATGCATACCACAAGAGTACTTGATGATTTACTAATGGCTACAGTAATGCTTTTATATAAATAAAAATAAATGTAAACTCTAAATTGTCTTTGAGGAATTTATCGGCGAACACATTAATATTTTATACTGCAAAAACTCAATACTTGGGTGTTACGAATAGTGTTGGCGCGTGGATCACCTAAGAGAACTTTCTAAGATGATTGCAATAGTGCAAGGGCACACGTCCAAGTAATAAATAAGAGTATAATGCCTTAGATTATCGTTTTCACATAAAAGTGATACAATATGGGTTAAAGAAGTTGTAAGCAAAATAAAATAACTAAAATAAACAAGGAACAAAATGAAAAGGAACGCAACACACTAAACAAGGCACGGTCAGTAGGAAACGAGGAAAAAAGTGCAGTAAACGAGGAACGCTTATGAGTAGCAAGGAACAAATGCAGTAAAACAGGTTCTGCTACCAAATCAGAGTACAAAGCCTCATTCTAATGATAACTTGAACCATGTATTGAATCTTAATCATTTGGACATAATGTATTATTGGTGTCGCTCCTCACTTTATAAATATTTAATGTATCTCTATTTAATATAAATTAAAGACAATTGGAAATTAAAAAGGCTATTATAAATATTTAATGTATCTCTATTTAATATTATAATTATTTGTTTTCTTATTTTCTAAGAATTTGTAGTTATTCCTTTAAATTCACCAATCTCTATATGTTGTAACCTTTTCTACTTGTTCTTTACAAAAGCAATAATATTCACTCTCATTGCTTTTTTAGTTGCTGCCTTGAATGTGGAATCCGTTTCCGATGATCTCTGGTCATCTTGCCACTATAAGCCACTACTGGAAAATGAAGAAATAACCCACACGTCTAATGATCTTTAGTCGCTGCCCACAATAGCTACACTACATGATAATGAAAATGAAGACTTAGTTGATGAGACTCATAGTTCATTTAATACCTCATGTGACATGCCTTCTATCAATCTAAAAGGTGCAAAAAGTTGGGACACCCGAACTACTATTTCAAAGATAGAAACAACCTATACTTACTCACCGACAATTGCAATCGTCTGAACCACTGGTAAGTACTGAATGCACTAATCCTTATAATCCTGAGACAAATATTAATCATGATGACTTACCCATTGGTGTGAGGAAGGGGGAAAGGTCTTGTACCTGACATCATGTCTCTCATTTTGTCTCCTCTAAGAACCTTTTTATGTAGTAAAGAAGTTTTATTTTAGCACTTGACTCCACTTCAATCCCAACATTAGTGCACAAAGCATTAACGAATGATAATTGCGATCAAGCCATGTGTGATGAGATGAATGCTTTAGAGAAGAATAATGCAAGGAAAGTTGTTGACTTGCCAAAAGTAAAAAGGTTATGGGGTGCAAATGGGTGTATATTATGAAATATAATTATGACAAGACTCTCGAGAAGTATAAGGCTTGATTAGTTATCAAGGGGTACACATAGACCTATGGCATTGATCATAAAGAAAAATATGCTCTATTGGCAAAAAAAATGGGGCAAATTTTATGTCATTATAAAGGCCAAGGTGTCTACTTCAAACCTTTCATATTTCAGGTCAATAGGCTAAGTTTTTGATTTTATATGAATTTCTCATCAAAGATAGCTTTTCTGAAATTGTTGGCAACCAGTTTCGGGAGTATCAGGGTGTTTGGAAGATTTTGTTAGGATTATCCTAAGGATAACTCAAGCTCCTGGAGGTCATTTGTTAAATGTGATTATATGATATTATATGTACTATGTATCTGACATTTCATGCAGGAAGTGAACTCTTAGGTAGAGACTACTCCATATACCCAAAGTTTAATGAGATAGTTAATCTCACCCCGTTTGGCGATATATTTCAGGTACTCAGGCAGCAGCAGGAGAACCCTCCAACCGCAAGAGAGTAGCTCAGGGTTATAGCATGCTTAGCTATAAAGATTTGATACTACATTTTGGGATTACTGTACATAGGTTTTGTAGCATGACGTATGATCATTGTAGCACCCCATTCTATAACCGATTTGTTATCACCAGTTATGATGTTAAGCGCAATTACAATCACATAATTCAATTAAAATCATGGGTAAATTTTTCTTTTAAAAACCATTTCTTTATGCTTTCTTAGATTATTTACGTACATATTCCACATGCGTAATTATAACATCTAATTATTGCGGAATTAGTCTATCAATGCTTAATATCATGTGCCAAGTACTCCCATAAGCATACGAGGCATTTAAAATTAAAACTGGAAAACTACAGCAGCTCGCTTTAGCGAGGTACCCCTTCCTCGTTGAAGCAGCTCGCTAAAGCGAGAAAGGCAGCGAGCTATTTAAATTGGAACCCAAGAGCATGGCCTCTGCATCAGGAGCTCGCTCGCTAGCTCGCTCGCTAGCCAGCTCGCTGAAGCAAGCATGCTAGCGAGCAACCACTGAACTTGAAAATGGTCACTTTGTTTCTATGCCATCTCTAGGGGTTTTGATCCCTACTTTTCTCAATCTCTTGGGTACCTAATTGACCGTATACAAGTATTTTACTATCTAAAGTCTTAACGTCAAAAATCTCATTAAAATTCATACATGATCTTTCTTAGGCTTCAAGCCAACTTTTCATTGTTTACTTCCTTGCAAGAAATCTTTCATATCATATGGTTATGGACTCTTTGTCCTTAACCTCCTCATTCTTCTTCAATGCAATTCTCAACATGCATAATTTACTTCAATCTCATCATCTTACAACATCATGAACATAATAAAATAATAATTGCAACATACTTAAATCATACATTCTTCATACATGTTCTTTATAATCAAAAATGTCCATTACATCATAATAGAGTTAAATACGTAACATATGGCAATGTCCAAAATACATCAATCATGTGCATGGATTCTTGCTAGCAAGTGCACTAGTCGTAAAAGTAATAAAGCGTACGTGAGTATGAGATCGTTCCTACGAGGACTAGAGTTTCAATCTCTAATTCACTATTTTACGCTTTAATTGGACAATCAAAGATGAAATTGGTAGAACAAATATGTAAAACAATCAATGATTAAAATCACATAATTCTAAAAAAAAATTCAATAATAAAGCAAGAAAATTAAAGATGAGTTTTTCAACAATCAAGAAAAGCGTAGTTAGGGATTTGATTTCCCCCAATTTTCCTTTAAACTGTGAATTAAAACTCTTATGTAACTGCCCTTAATGTATTGCCAATCAATTCCACTAAATTAATTAGGATTCAATCCCTTGACACCCTAATTCTTTATAATCTTGAAAGAACCCTAGTTCCCCGGTTATTCCTCAAGAAAACAAGCGTTAAACACAAGAATTAAAAGATTGCATAATTGTCCTATGTTTATTCCTAAAATAACAAGGATTATGATGAATTTATCAAACAAGGTTAATGCACCAGCATTCCTATTGTCATACAATTACCATAAATCATCCTACAAGAAATAACTCATAGAAAGCATTAAGAGTAGATAAATTCATTCAATACAAAAAGGAAAATTACACTAAAAAATCCAACTCATAGATATAAAGGTCCAATAGAGTTCCATCTGACCCCAACTACAAAAGAAAATCTAGCCTAGCATAGTGAATTCAAAAACAAAAGAAAGCAATAAAGGTTCCCCAAACTCCATTGGCGTGATGACGTTGTGAATCCTCAAAACTCCTAGCGTGTTTTTGAATTCAACCCGCTTCCGGTGCTCCAAAGCATTAAAGACTCGCTTCTATAACTCCGACTAGGTCTTCTATCTTCAAAATTATCAAAAAGTTCGAAGATCCTCCAATTGGTGTTGAAACTCCCTTTAAATAGGGTAGGAAACCCTTCTTTGAGCTTAAGCAACGTATTCGGCTTAAGTTGGACCGTGTTAGCGCGCTCCTTGAAAGGAAATTCTTCATGATAGCGCATGTTTGCGCGCTGGAACATGTTTTAGCACGCTCTTCTAGAAGCTTTTATGTATTTCTGCTCATTCAAAACAAGGAAGAATCAGTTGTGTTAGTCTATAGTTCAATTCTTCATGTTTTTTCACCAATTAACCTTAATTTTCATGCTTTTAACTATATAATTCATGTAAATTTGGCCCTTAACACATGATAAAGTAAATGTTTATCAAACATTCCCAGATTTGAATTGTTAGTATTTGGGTGTCATAGAGACAATCTTATGATTAAATAAGGACATAGATGTAGACCTTTTTAATATTGTCGCAAATAAATAAAAGCACTATTTATCTTGTTTCATAATTCTGTCTCGATATTAATGTTAATATATTATGAATAACTTGATAAACCCTGTGGAATAAAATAGGTATCTCTTGAGTATCTGTGATGAGATCACAATCATGAGGATTCAAGAATACCGGATGTTTATTCCTAATTTTATGTTCCTAGTCTAGAGATACTGAGAATGGGGTCAGTAATCTCGGGTAAGACTAGCACGACTTATCTACTTGTATATGGATACAAGGTATAGACCTCATGTGCTACAGATATGGAGATGTCTTAGCTAAAGTCGTGGGTGGACCTATAAGGGTATAGCTCGCACTGAACAGACCCACAAAGAGACTCTATGAGGAACTCTCACAGAGAGTATCATTAGAGTAGTCTCTTTATATTTGGGTATGTTTTTCCTTAGACAAGAAGTTATTACCTAGACTGTGTTCTAGAAGGCATGCTTTGATTGTGCACCTCGTCTTCCTGAAACATGGAGACTCATAGGTATACTGTTGGGCTTGTCCTGAAAGAACACAGGGCTAGGGTGATAAGCTGAAGGAATTCGTCAAATCTCTGTGAGAGATTAGGTTATCTGTAAACCGGAGAAATCAGGATGACATTTACAGGGACTCGGGAATCTATGCATAGTAAAAGAGATCATGAGATGATCTGCCTTTAGAGTCTGTAAATTGAAGATTCCCTATTTCGAATAAAGCCTACCCTAAACTGCAGGGGTTGATACGCTTCCTTACCCTAGGTTTTATGGGAAGGTAACCGAGACGAAAGGAAATATATACGACAACCAAATATGTGCAATAGGATGATCAAGTCACTAATCTAACTAGTTCTGGGGCAACAAAGCATTACTAGTGCTCTGTGTTGTCATTAGATGGGTTGTGGGCTTATTGGGCCCAAGCCCATTTATGTCAGTGGCTATGTTGGACCTAATGGGTCACACACTAACACCTAATTGTCTAGATGCTCTAGCATTAATGGTATTGGGCCTAACAATTGTTATTAGCCCAAGAAGTAGTTTGGAACTCCACAGATAGGGTGGAGGGCGCAAGGATCTAAGTAATGGGCTTGGATAGTCCAAGACATTACTAATTAATTTAATTAGTTAAATTAATTATCAAATGTTTAAATTTTGAATTTTGAATTTGAAATTTGAAATTTGAAATTTGAATTTTGAATTTTGAATTTTGAATTTGAAATTTGAATTTGGAATTTTGAATTTTGAAATTTGAATTTTGAATTTGAATTTTGAAATTTGAAATTGGAAATTTGAATTTTGAAATTTGAATTTGAATTTAGAATTTGAATTTGAATTTAAAATTTAAGTGTTTGAAAGTTTGAATTCAAATGTTTGAAATTCGAATTTGAATTGGCTATGAAAAGTTGTTTCATAACAAAAGGATAAGATGAGATCTTGTTAGAACATATCAAGAGGAAATCTTTTGGACATAATCTAAGAAGATTTGGGGTGCTGATTTGGCTGTTGGTTAGTCATCAGAATCAGCTCCAGAAGATACGATCTGTTGGGAGAATATTTGAGTGATTTGATTCAAGTTTGAATGCAACTACTCAAATGTATCTGGTCATTATTTAGGCTATATGGGGCGCACCATATAACTGATTATATGATGATTTATGATCAGATATTTGATTAGGTTTTGAACCTAATATATCATAAAGATATGATAGGATGTTGTTGGCAAGATTTGATGAGATTTGATTTGCAACAAATCCTATTCTCTCTCTCTCTTTGATGGAGCGCCCTTTTGGAAGGTATTTTTATTGATTAAAAATCTGATTTGTTTTTAACAAATAGGCTCCTCTTGTGCGCCTCTATATATATGTTCCTTCTAGGGTTTTTAGAAAACCAACCAAGCCATTCTCTTCTCCTCTCCTGCGCCACTTTTGTGAAGTTTTCACATTGAAAGCTTCACTCTTTCAAACACTTTTACCTAGCCTTTCTCTTCACACAGTGTGCGCTTAGCAAGCCTCATTGTAGTGATCACTTGGCGGTTTCACAAGAAGGAGTTCTTGCACCTAGACGCAGTGGGTGGTGTGGATCAACGTTAGAGGGTCTGAACCCTTCAGACCTACCTTTGATCATCACGAGTTTTCACGAACAAGGTAACATCATGCTTTCCTAAAGCATGATCTTGAATGCATGTGTGTTCCGCAATGAAAAAGTTTTGTTTTTCCCTCCAGCATGCATCGGCCTTCAAGGCCATTTCCAACTTGCATGAATATTGTTGTCCCCAGCAAACAATTGGGGGAAATGGCTTAAAAATTAAAAATCATATTCAAAGAGGAATATGTATAGTTGTTTAACACAAGTGGCAAACAAATTTTTTTCTTCATTTTTTTTTTGTTTGGAGTTAACCAACCCTAATTTTTGGAGGAATATTTAATTATCTCTTCATTTTCTCACTTATTTATTTTTCTTTTTCATGCTATTTTTCTTTTCTTTAAACAACTTCCGTTTTTCAAAAAATTTCTTTTCCTTTCTCTTTCTTTTCTCCTTTTTCCTTTTTAACCAATCTATATTTTCTTGGCTTTTTCTCTTTTTCACCTATTTCTCCCATACATCAAGAAATTAAATACAACAATTATACTCAATTCCTTAATTCAATTATGAAATTTAATCATAATTTGGATGAGGCTGTGTATGTGGAGTGGATATTCACATGTATAGGTTTTAAAATAATAAATAGGCCTATGCTCAAGGGGGCTCAAACAAAGGAAGTAACATATAGGTTGACTATTTGGCCATCTAGTTAAAAGAAAGAAAATGTCTCTATCATCTCAACAATCATATATCATAGACCATCTTAAGCAAGAAACAAAACAAGTTTTAGAGTGTTTCATACAATGAAGTGCACATCGAATAAAATTATCTATTTTGGCTCAAAAACTCACAGCTATGGGTGCATGATTAATTTATTATTCTCTATCCAAATCATTCTAAGTTATTCTCCTAATATTCTTTTTTGGAAATATTCGTTCATGCACTAAGATAGTCACTAATCAACTTCCTATCAATTATTCATTCATGCACTTACGCTGAGTAATTTTTTTTTTTTACTTAATTAATGATAATGGAGATGGGAAATCTAGACTAGAAAAAAAAACAAAATAATTCAATAAAATTACAGTAAAAAGAAAAAGAATGAGATATTTCCCTGATCTAGCTGGATGTTCTGTGTATACTCATGAATTCCTTTCGACCAAGTAGAGTAGTTCCTGATATGTTACCCTATGCCCAGATTTAAATGTTGTTGTCCCCAACAATTAATTTAAATCTACAAATAACCCAGCTAAAAATCAGAAAAACTAGTCGCGCTCTGAAACAAAATAAAATGAACATGAATCATCAGTCGTCAGAATGCATAAACGATGTCAGGGTTATCTCAATACCCATATCAGAAAGGGAAAATAAAAGTATTAAATTGAACCAAGACTCGAAGAAAATAATATGAAAACTAAAAAATGGCAGAAACAAGGAAAGGTAAAATGGTGTTTTATATTTTTCTTCCTCCACTAATTTTATTTGATAGTAACCAGATTCTATGTCAAATTTTGATAAGATAGTGGCATCATACAATCTTCCAGTTAAATCTTTTTTTGTTTGATAAAGGATATCTTATTCACTTTAAAACTTTATTATTATTATTATTATTATTAATATGAATTTAATGTTTCTGCTTTTATTACATAAATTTTTTTTCTGCTACACTCATATAAAAGTGAATGGTCCCATTAATATTTTTTTTCTCTTCTCCTTACATTGAGACCCACTTATGTTTATGTGAATGTGGCAGAATTTTTTTTTCTAGAAACCATATATATGTATATGTTATTTTACCTATTTCTTTTTCTATCTACTACTCTCCAATATCATTAGATCAGAATCTTTACTATCTTTATTATTTTTCTGATCTAATAGTATTGGAGAATGATAGATAAAAAAAGAGATAGGTAGAATAATGTATCCATATATATATATATATATAATTGATGTTCTTATGTATAATATAAGACTAAGAAATTATACTCTTTATCTTAGCCGTTTATTTTTATCTATGTGACTATTGTAGTTTGTTGAGAGATATGTATTAATTAATTATTATATCCAAAAAACTAGAATCATCATATAGACAAAAATTAACAGCTGAGATGTGGAATAAAATTTCTTAAACTTATACTAGAGTCAAAAGATATGTAGCTAAATTTCTTATATATAATTTTATAAGAATTACTGTAATATTTTTATGAATTTTTTATATTTTAAGTAAATTGTTAATTATTTTCCAATTTATCCTGATTTTCAAATATGAAAAAAAAAACAAATATTTAGATTTTTTTATTTATCAAATTAACTTTTTTTTTCTCGTGCCATGTCAATCCACGATAGCCTTTCATGTAAAATGGGCTAAATGGATTTCGATCTTCCTAACGCAGAATAACTAAATAAAAGTAAAGTATCAAAATGCAATATTTATAAAAAATAATGATAACATATAAATTTAACGGGAGAGGCTATACTTATTATTTTTTTATTATATCTAACTATCAAATTTTAATTATTAATTTTCGTCAATCTAATGGTTATAATTTATTGGATCATACTTATCAATTAATTATTAAATTCTAATGATTATAAGCATTAGATTGACAAAAATCAATAATTAATTTTTAATAATAAAAGATAATAAAAAAGTAATAATAAATAGGGAAAATTTCATTTTTACCCATTGTGGTTTTGTGATTTAACATTTGACCCCCTGTGGTTTTAAACTTATCACTTAGACTTACTGTGCTGAAATAATTTATCTTTTAATTCTCTATGGTTTCAAATTTTTACTTAGACTCCTTGTGGTTACAAAAAATTTCACTTAAACCCCTTATGGTTTCAAATATAAACATTTTAAAAATATATTTAAAATAAATCTTCTCTCTTTTTTATTTTATATCCTCATGTAATGCATTTAGGGTTTGAAAAATATTTTAAGTTATTTATTCTGAAATTAATTTATAAATTATCTTAATTTTTTTATTTTAAAAACATATTTGAAATTAAAACAATTATTTAAAATGAAATTAAAAAATATTATTTATGATAAATTAAATATGTACTATCAAAATAAGATATTTACTTTCTTTAAATAGATAAAATACAAATATTTGATTTGAATTTATTTTCTTGATAAAAATAAGTTAATTTTTTTAGAATTTTTTTTTAAACCTTAAATGCATTAGGTGAGGATATAAAATAAAAAAGAGAGAAAATTTATTTTCCTCTTATTTATTTTTTAAATTTTTTAATTTTAAACCACATGGGGTCTAAGTGAAAATATTTTTAACCACAAGGAATATAAGTGAAAATATGAAACTACGGGGGGTTAAATAATAAATTATTTAAGCACAATGAATCTAAGTGATAAGTTTAAAAACACGGAGGATCAAATGATAAATCACAAAATCACAATGGGCGAAAATGAAGTTTACCCTAATAAATATAACGTTTTCCAAAAAATTTTTTGGTTTGGATACGGAGCGCAGAGGGGGCTGCACCGCACACGTTTCCCAAATTTAATTAAGACATAGCATTGTGGTTTACGATTAACTTAGATGTCATTAAATTAATTTAATATAATTTATAGAAAAATGATATTGTAACAATCAATAAATATTACTACAAATTAATTTTATCGTTAGATCGATTATGTTGATCTAACGGTTATATTTATTTCAATCTTTATATGATTATAATTTCTCATATTTAATACTTTATATTTATTTTCACTTTAGTATGATTATGATTTCTCATATTTAATACTTTCACGTTAAATATAGAGAATCATAACCATAAAAAGATGAAAATAAATATAATCATTAAATTAATATAATCGATATACCGATAAAATTGATTGATAATAATTGTTAATAACACTTAATTAATTATTAGAATATCCTGGCACTAATTTGTAATGTTGTAGAGCTAGAGTAGGCCTATATATCTATTATCAACATCGTACTTATCTCTGTCACCTGCTTCTCTCTCTCTCTTTGATCTCTTCTCGTCTGTTCCTAGCAGAGAAAAAAAAGTTTCAACTTTCTTTGAACCCCAACACCCCTTCCTCCTTTTTCACTCTCTTTCTCTACCCAACGCAAATTCTCTCTCTGTCTCTGGTGTTCATGGGTCGCCCACCAAGTAATGGAGGCCCTGCCTTTCGTTTCATTCAGTCCGAGGTATTCATCTATTCCATTCAACTCTCTCTCCAACTTTTGAAGTTCAGATGATTCTTAGATGCTTTTTTTTTCCCATTTCGTACTTAATGTAACGTGTTTTTATGCTAAATTTCTAATCTTGTGCTACGTTAATCAACTGGGTCTCCTTCGTAACTGCTTGATTTTGGGGCTATCAGTTTTCTCACTGGATTTTTTGTTCCATATAATTTTGCAGTGCATATGCATTATATTAGGTTTCGGAGTAGTGGCTATTTCCATTTATGTTGTAATAATAAACCAATGTTGGGTGCTGAAAATATATGCATCATGTTAACGAGCTTAGATTCGACATGAATTAGGGAAAATGATAGCTGCATCATTTTTTTACATCCCTTGTCTAGGTTCCACCTCATTTTGTGACTATTCCTATCCAAGTTTTGGGAAGTGGTGTGAAATTGATGTGATGTGCAACCAGCCTTAGGTTTTGGGTATATAGGATTTAAACTATGAGCGTTGAGCAGCTACTCCTTCTAATCTTCATTGAAATTGGAAAATTTTCTACCTGTTTTGTCCGTTTATGGATGTCTATATCTCAATGCTGGTTTAACCATGTTAAAATTTGTGTCTATTTTTCTTCTCCGGATTTTCTGATCGCGCACGTGTTTTATACACTTGTGCTGATGATTGGCCTCTGAGATGTGTTTGTTTATCACCCAACTTTATTTATTTATTTAATGCTACAAAATTTCTTGTTTGGTGAACCATTTTTGTCCAAAACCGAAGGGAAGCCTTAAACTGGCCAATCTCACCTGTCTTAAATATGGCATTTAATTAGATACGGAAGTTAATCAAGATGGAATAATAGAAGTGGATTGGATGGTTGCCATATGTTTCAAGTGGGTTTCCTTTTCAACTTTTTTATGAAAGAGTTGCCTTCCCCCTCCCTCTCCTCCATTTGAGTCAAAATAGGTCTAACCTTATTGGAATTGAAGAAGGGAGATCAACAGAGACTCCACTAGGAGTGGCGTGTGATAGCAGATTGAGGTTTAATGGAAAACAAACATGAAGATCCATTCCTCTGCAGCCAATGCTTGTTTATTTGGTTGAATGAAACAGAATGGAATGGAATGGATTACAATTGTAATGGAATGTGATGGAAATAATACGATCATCATTCCTTTGTTTGTATAAAATACCTTAAGGAAAGAAACAAATGATTTATGTATGTTGAGGAATATAGCGAAATGGATGGGAACTGAATTATTTGTAGCGGGTTATACCGCCATTATAGCAACGTAGCACCGCCTGGCCACTACCCAGAATTGGCAGCACTTTTGTTTAGTGGGCATAGTGGCTGCTATCTCAGCCAAGATAGCAGAGAATAACGACAAAGGCGGCAGGTGGCAGCTCCTTGAAGTGTGGGTAAAATCCCTTCTTTGCCCTATCTCTGCATTATCCCAGCAGCAAATTTCGAGGACAATTTCAAAATCCTCCCCCTTTAACCAAATCTTTGTTCTGCCCATCTTCATTATCAAAACCCTTTGAGAAACCCTTGGAGATGTAGCTCTCTCTTTCTCTCACTTTACTACTTGTCGGCAGTTTTCTGGCCACTGCTCTGTATCTCTCATCTGTTCTGTCAATGCCACTGTACACCCACTTCTCGCCTGTGATTTCTCGGCCATCACTGCTTTTTCTGGCCAAGCTCTTCACTTCTATATAGCAGCTATCCCGATATAGCGATTTTATACTCAACCGCTACATGACGCTACCTGAGATTGATAACTATGGATGGTAAATGTAAAAGCTTTGATGAACTTTACCATTTTAATTATGTTTTAACTTGTTTCCTTTCATTGTTACTGTATAAAATTGGAGGTTACTTAAATTTCATAATAATTATTTCCATTTCCTCTGTTTTATGTCAAACAAACAATTAAGGAAAAATTCTTCCCTGGGGAACGTCTAATTCACGTGCCTTTATTTCTAACCGTTCTTACTTGGAGAACACCTAATTCGCTTGGCTTTCATTCTATCCTTTCTTACAGCCCATCCTAATTGGGTTGTTTCTCCATTTATTTTTCATTCTAGACCCTTCTACTCTATTGAAGTATATCAGCTGTGTGTGAGTTGTGAGACATGTAACTGCAATTTGAAGTAGAGGTTATCCCCTAAGACCTTAACACCTAGCTTTTAATAGTGTGCACTCGTGTGCAGTAACTGGCAGCGAAACTCGGTTTGTCCATCTGTCAGTGTGGATGAACATCCCTCTCCAACCTGACAGGATTATTGTTGGATGTGAGATCCATATTGGTTTGTTGTACTCTCTCGTTATCCCCTTTCCTCTTCATTGTTGTAGAACAGCCACAATGAAGGGGTTTGACAACTTCAAGTGGGATTTTGGTCAGAGGGACCTACCTTTATCTAATGCCCATTTGGCTTGGTCTTCAATGAGAGAGCTACCTTCTTTTTCAAGGATGGATAGGTTTCTTATCCCAAGTACTTGGGATGGGAGGACATATTTCTGGATTTGGCGTGGGAGATCTTGCAGCACCCTATTTCTGACCCTTTCCCTGTTTTTCTTGAGTCTTGTGAGGTTAAGTGGGCCCTTACCCTTTTATGCTTTGAGAACATGTGATATAATTCTCTCATTTATGATGCCATTGCCCTACCTTCTGCTTTATGATGCAATACAAAATGACACTCAATTAATGATAGAGTAGAACAGAAGGCTAGATACGGATGAAACATTTTCCAAGAGTGCTGATAAAAACTATTTTTATCTTTATATAGGTATCAGAAATGGAAGCTATTCTTCAAGAACACAACAATGCGATGCCAGCACGTGATGTTCTTGCGGCTCTTGCAGATAAGTTCAGGTGTGCCTCAGTGCCCATGCTATGCTTGAGTATTTTAATGAGTATGAGACTTTGAGTACTATTTAGTATGCTCCTGAAAAGTGGGATTAAAGTTATGAACTTTTGTTTTTTAGTGAATCACCTGACCGTAAAGGCAAGATTACAGTGCAGAGTAAGCAAGTATGACAACTACATTTTATTGTGATAAGGAATCTTTCATACTCCATTTTCTTAGTTTTCCTCTCTATTATAGGTTTGGAATTGGTTTCAAAATAAACGGTATGCAATAAGGGCAAAATCAAGTAAAACTCCTGGAAAGTTAAATATTACACCTATGCCTCGGGATGATTCAGCCCCAGTAAGGAATATGCCTCAACCAACAGCTGCTCCAATTCCCACTGCTTCAGGTTCAGGTAAAATGTTGTTGCTGCTTTTAAGTGCTTAATTTCATTCACTTTGATTGAATCCATTGCCACACTTATTTGTTAGTTCTGCATGCTTTATGTTGTCTTATTTTCTTTTGAAAGTTTGAACATGCTGCCTACAAAGCTCATCTTCAATTTCCCAGTTTCTTGGATGACTAATTTATTGAGTTGATTATGCTAATTTTACCAATCTGTTTAGTTTATAGTGTACTAACTTCAAGGGCTAGATGCATATGTACTTCATTGCATTATTTTTCTAGTTTGAACATGCAGTGTTATGTGCAAGAGGAAGGGCAAATAGTAATGAATTATATTGGGGAGGGCTTTCTGCTCATTACCAGCTTTGTCTACCACAATTCTCTTTTCCCTTTTGTTTTGCATTATCATTGACTTCTACCCTTATAATAACCAGAGTAAAAAATGGGGTCAAATCATCAAGGGTTGGAAGCTCATTGGTTTCATGTCCAACTTGCTAATAATACAAAAAGAGTAGTATTTTGAAAGCAAAATATGTTAACATATTATTGCCTGAAATGCCAATTTTGTTAAACTGAAATGTACAAATGAATCAAATGATACATGTTGAGTCAAAACTTGATCTTGCAAGTTTTCTTGTGAAAATATCACTTTTCTGATCATTAGTGAAGAGTTTTTATGAACTCTGCTGGGAGCTACCATTGCATATATATCATGGTCTTAGTAGCTGGCGCTGCTGAGTTTCAAATACCATTAATGATATTGCTTTTCCACAGATTGCCATTAATGCTGTAAATGCGGCTTTCTAAGCCAAATTTTTCAGTTTCATTTTGTTTTGTATTAGCGGAAACTATTGACTGACAGTTTAGATTTTTTCTGAAGCAAAACTAGCACTTTCAATTCTTTTAAAATGTTGCTCACTTCTGCTGCTATAAGATGTGTTGTAGGAGATGAACTTCCTGTCACTGTTCCAAGTTAAATATATATTATGCACTACTAGCTGTAAAAATTTCATGACATGTAAGGTTGCAAATGTTGTATAATTGTGGAGTGTTGCAAATGATTCGTCCACACTCAATGGTTGGTATATATTGCCTATTAGTTCTCAGATGACGGATGGTACATATTGGTATAATGCTTATTAGTTGTAAAATTGTTGTGTGTAATGCAAAATCAAGTACATGATCATTTCAACACCAGCTTTCATAAGGTCATTGTTGTGTACTTTAAGCTTTGAGTAGAACATTTAGAGAATTTCCTGTTATTATTTTTTATTTGATTTGCTTTAACAAGTTTCTACTGTATGCTTTTATGCTTCAGTCATGCATGGCTGAGATACCAACACTGAATCTCTCTGAAGACTATTGGGCTGTATTAGAATGATGAGTCATGTTATGTATCTTGTTTTCAAAGTATTTTCTACAGTTTCATTTGAACTGGTTTTTTAAACTTGTCTAGCTTTTAACATGTAACAGATACTGTATGATACTAAAATCAGTATATCTGCAACCTGATACAGATTTGGTACTATCTTTCATCATACTTAAGTGTTATTTCAAGCAAGTTGACAAGTGGCTAACGATTCATCTTAGGTTGTGACTGAGCTTAAAAATTAAAACTCCTTTCCAAATTGTTTATCTCTGAACACATATTATGCTGCTGTATTTTTTTAGCTTACATGATATAATGTTTTTCACAAATATGTTAATATACGATGACATAACTGAATAGTAATACACTTGAGTTTGGTGGTGATGAACTGGGCTGAAAGATTCATTTTCTGCTGCCTTAAATTGTTCTTCTTCTTACTATTATTATTATTGGGTATAATGCTGCTTTAAATCTTTAATAGGGAAAACCCCTGGTAAACAAGGCTCCCTGACTTTGAGAGTCGATTGCATGCAGCCTTATCCCTTGCATTTTTTCAAAAAGGCTATTTCTTAGATTCGAACCCGTGACTTTCCAGACATAAAAGAGTTACACCGCTACTCTAACTTACTTTAAAACCTTTAATAGTCAATAAAAAATCTTAAACAGGAAAAAGGTCTTACTATGTATGGTGTCTCCATTATAGACTAAAGTCTCTGTTTTTATGCTCTTATTGTTCATTTCATTTACTTACATAGATTATCTTCATTTTGTTCTACTCAGTTCCAACAACAGGAAGAGTAACTCCAGAAAACTCAGTTATGGAATTTGAAGCTAAATCTGGAAGGGATGGAGCATGGTCAATATTTCCTCTTTAATCATGTTTAGGATATTCTGTTTATTTTTCCTCTTAATTATTTTAAATATGTTGACTTTACTCTTGGTCTTCCTCTTGTTAGGTACGATGTAGCAAACTTTCTATCGCACAGATATTTGGAGAGTACTGATCCGGTAATTTTAGGCTGAGATTATTTCAATTGTTAAGTTTTGTGAAGGAATTAAAGAGGCTTTTTGATATGGTTTTTGGTTGCCCTTTCCCCTCAGAATATTTCCTTGGTAATCCAGTGAGTTTTCTACTTATCTATTCCCGTATGCATGTTCATATGAATGTTAACACTGCCTACGTAAAGTTAGGAAGTAAAATGTTCTTTTTGAACCTTAACAGACTTCTTAGAATATATAAGGACCGTTAGTCTTATTGTACGTGATGTGGGCTTGGACTAGTACTGGTATTACTAGTACTTGATATTTAGTTATTGTTGATAATATCCTAATATATCTCTTATCCGGACAATTTAGAAGTTATCTTTATTAAGGATTTAATTTGCAATAAGATTTGAATTGTTATCCTTTAATACAAATTTATAAGGGCTGAGAGAAATTTTCTCAAGTAAAAATTCCGATTATTCTAAAGAGTTCAAGTTGATATCTAGAGCCTCCTTCTCTCTCTTTGTTCTGAATCACTTTGGCCACCATTGTGAACAAAGTCCAGCTAAGTTGCTACCACTGTGAACGACTCTGGTGAAGTCTCCGATCACCAAACACGGGTGAGGTGTCAACATAGAATGGACCAATTGACCTATCCCTGGAAGACCAACAACCATCCATCATTGGATGTGCCACCACTTTGCACAGCACAGCTCGGTGTGTAGCCCTCATGCCCACCTTTCACCTATTATGCTCCCTACAGACCCATTCTAACATAGTGGCTCAGATCATGTCTTGGTTCATGTTTTGCTCATGGCTACGGACTCTTCTTCTGTCACCTTTGGCCCTTCCAAAAAGGATCTTGTTTCCTTTGCTTTTCTGGAACACATGCTATAACATTATAAAAAGCAAATGGAAACAATTATTTGGACTAGAATGAGGTTGTTGATATATGGTTTCACAGCCAAGAATTCTCGGATAGTTTGAACAAGTAACCTGAGTCAATTCTGGCCAATGAATAGTGTAAAGAACCAATTCAACCCAAAAGCTTAAGCTGTTGGGTGAGGTTACATTAATGGTTTTATATATCTCAACACGTCCCCTCACACGAGAGCCCACTGGGCTTAAAGGGTGGACAATGCACAGGCCCACCCCACCTACCTGTGCGAAGAAAGAAATTCCACTAGAAAGAAAGTGGGGGGCGGTGAGGATCGAACCCGGTAATACCATTTAAAGAACCAATTTAACCCAAAAGCTTAAGCTGTTGGGTGAGGCTACATTAATGGTTTTATATATCTCAACAAATAGGATGAATGGTGTAAAGAATCTTGGGATACACCACCCCAAAAGCTAGCTCAAAGGGTGGGAGTGCCCAAGGCCTTATAAAGGCCACATTAGTTGTCCACACAATCAATGTGAGACTATATATCTCAACACGCCCCCTCACACGAGAGCCCATTGGGCTTGAAGAGTGGACAATGCAACAGGCCCAGCCTACCTGTGCTAAGAAACGCCACAAGAGAAAATGGGGGGCGGCGAGGCTGTGATACCATGTAAAGAATCTTAGGATACAGCACCCCAAAAGCTAGGTCAAAAGGTGGGAGTGCCCAAGGCCTTATAAAGGCCACATTAGTTGCCCACACAATCAATGTGGGACTATATATCTCAACAAATGGAAAAAGGCTGATTATAAGTTGGTGTCTTTATTATGACAGACTATTGACACAAAACTGTTGTTGAACTTTAGCTAATACAAGAGATGGTATTAGATACGGCAAAAATCTCAGTGTTTATGTTAATGATGTGCAACATCTATGATGTTGTTCGTAGCTCTCCATATGACAGACCTCAACATGCCATCTTATTTGAACAATGCCCAGTCCGCCATTCTCTTGCATGATGACCATCAAAAGATTCTACAAGGCTTGATATATTACGTATGGTATTCATCCTCCATGGTTTACATAAAGCTTTTGAATTTGTTCAAAATCAAGTTTAGATATCCCTACAGTGGAGGATCTGATCAATAAACTAGTTCGTGTTCTTTCTTTAGAAGCAACATCCGAAACCCAGGAAATCCATAGTTGGTTTTCAATGGGTTTTTAAGGCCAAAGCGGGCCCTGACCGATAGATTGTTACGGTTCTACATTCTTTAAATAAGGAAACAAAAGGAAAAATGGGAAGAGGAAGAACAATATGGTTTTATTGATGAGAAAACCAAATGAACATACAAGAGATAATTCTCTTGACAAGGGGCACTCCCCTTCTCACTGAGCACGCTCAGTCACTCTTCTGGAAAAATATCATTCTATCCCATAGAGAGGACAACTCCCCCTTTTATACCAAAAAAAAATCCACCCAACTAACTAACCACCTCCTAAGCAACTCTCTAATCATTGAGTATATTCTTTCATTCTTTCAGGTTTATTATCCTTTCCCTTATAATACAAATCGTATCAATACCACCCCCTTATAAAACAATCATTTCCTCAAGGTTGAAGCCCCAAAACTGATGCTGAAAAATATGCAGATCCTACAATGATGCATCCTCAGGCAGTAATGCTACCATTGAAATAGGAACTTAGCTACCTGCTCTCTCTGCTGTAGCACTGTGTCTCTATATGCGCCAGAACCGTGTGTCCCTAGTGCTGTGGCAGAAAAATGATGCATGATCCTAGTGGCAGAGCCAGGAAATAATTTTAGCCCGTGTCGAAAAATCCAGCCAGCTAGAACCCAGCCAGTGCCAAGGCTATACCATTTTTGAAAATCCGACCAGTGCCAAGGCTGTACCATAATATTTAAAGAAAATATGTATCATTTTTGGAGACCAGCTAATGCCAAGGCCCCAGCTGGTCTCCAAGTGGATCCGCCACTGATGATGCCCATGTGTAACTCTTATTTGAGTATACTCTTCTCCTAGATGATGGCATACTACATTTTTTTTAGCATTATCTTTAGATTAAACATATCCAAGATCAAACTATAGGCAGTAGTGCTTAGCACTTCCATTGTCACCACAACACATTTTTGGAGACCAGCTAGTGCCAAGGCCCAGCTGGTCTCCAAGTGGCTCCACCACTGATGATCCCCATGTGTAACTCTTCTTGAGTATACTCTTCTCCTAGATGATGGCATATTACATTTTTTCTAGCATTATCAACTATTAGATTAAACATATCCAAGATCAAACTATAGGCAGTAGTGCTTAGCACTTCCATTGTCACCACAGTAGAAATGACACCATTGACACCTCTAACCGTACCATAACCAAGGAGAGGTGGATAACTGGGAAGCACAACTAGCTGCTGCGAATTTGATGCCTAGGATGACTTCTGATTTGCTTGTGACCGTACAAGTGAACACTCCAAAGCTTGGCCCTCCATTTTATCTCTGTGTTGTTCATCGCCTCCTTGGAACCTGACCCTTCAGCAGTGTGTACAAAACTAGACCTGCTCTTTTTATGTTCCTCTCTAGCAATATTGAAACCACGTGAGACTGTGATATCTCCTTTAGTATTACTAAAAACACTAAACATTCCTTCTGGCAAAATTGTGGCCCATTTTGTATCCCAAGTTTTGTGGGTACTGAAGCTTAGAAAAAGCAACTCCGCTTCTTCCAAATGCCTCATCTTATAGCACTTGTCATCAATCCTCTCATGGATGACCAAATTCGAAACTTGCAAAAATGGCAATAACTTTTTCGAAAGTCCCATCAACATGTCGTGATAAATGGACTATTGCAGCAAAATCAGCGGCTTAATCTCTTTCAAACTTTCTTAGTTGGAAACAAATGCTATTTGGTGTGACTTGGCACTGTTATCTGTCACCAAAAGCTTCACAATCACTGGCAACTTCAGCACCTCCCAGTTCTCGAGATGGTATAGATTTTCCTTGTCATATTCAACTGCCAGCTTTAGGATCTGGTTCTCAGTTTCCAGGCCACTCATTAATGTTGCTGTTACTATCTTGAGTTTTGTCCTCAATTCTTTTGTGGGAAAGTGCTTGTGGTTAATTTCATCGTATTTTGTTTGGGGTTCTGCCTTTACAAATCATGCAACGGTAGCATCTTTCTCCATGTTTCAGGAAGTGCTGGTACGGTTTGCTGGTTTTGGACCTGAGGAAGATGAGTGGATTAATGTCCGAAGGAATGTCAGACCACGCTCTCTGCCATGTGAATCATCAGAATGTGTTGCAGTACTCCCTGGAGATCTCATACTTTGTTTTCAGGTTGCAATAGCTGTGGCCAGGTGTCCGTAAAATGTTAATTTGATCATGGACATATATATTTTCCTTATCATTTATCCCAGTTTTGATTTTTGACATTACAGGAAGGTAAAGAGCAAGCTCTTTACTTTGATGCCCATGTCCTTGATGCTCAAAGACGGAGGCATGACGTAAGAGGCTGTCGTTGTAGATTTTTGGTTCGATATGATCATGATCAGTCAGAGGTATTAATTTTCAGTAAGATTTCGTCTTGTGGTATTTTTAACTTTTATGATTTGTTTCTGTCACGTTATTTTTTGGTTGAAATTAGGTTTTAGTCCCTTTAGTTTTTACTTGTTTGGGCTTTGGTCCATGTAGTTTCTATTTTTGGATATTGATCCCTACATTTTCACCTATTGTGGTTTTGGTCCTTTCTGTTAAGGTATCAGTTCCGATATTTTTCAATCATGTGGGTTTTGGCCTCTATGATTTCTACTCATTAAGGTATCAGTTCCTATTACTGTGCTGCAAAAAGAGTGAACTAGAATGATGTATTACTGTGCCTGTTCAGTCCTATTGGCTATTGCTTGACAATGGTACCATTTGAAAAGAGGCAGAATCATGTGTTTAACAAGAATTTATCAATTTATTTTAAATTTTAATGTAAAAATGCTGACATATAACCGCATAACTGCACCATTAACGGTCACTCGTTCAATGCATTTTGTTGATTCACCTATCTTGTGTCCTTGTCAGGAAATTGTGCCTCTAAGGAAGGTTTGTCGAAGGCCTGAAACTGATTACAGGCTACAGCAACTTCATGCTGTGAATGAGGCAGCGCCTGTGGATCAGCAGAAGAGTGGCATGGATCCAGCATATGTTCATGCTATCAGGGTTACTAGTTCTTCTGAAACAGTGCCAAAGCAGCAGATTACAAACATTCATATCACCCAACCAGTTTTGCAAACAAATGTTCCTATAGCCCCACAAAGTATGAATGTGGATCCAAAGAAAGCTGAAACAACAACTGATTTTCAAGCTGGAAATTCCATCATCACCCCAAGCAATGTCCCATTCACTAGCAGCATTACTTCAAGCAGTGTTCCTGAAGTCTCTAGTCAGAACATGGCTGAAGCAAATTAACTCAGATTTTTTTAATTTTTTTTGTCCTCTGCCTTTTGTGGGGTCATCTTTCCAAACCTTTTATTGAGACTTCAGTACATGTTTTTTTAAACTAGCTAGGGAGTTATCTTTTGAATACAATGCTTATACACGAGTTTCTCTGCTTTATCTGAACTCCGGATATTTAAAAAATAAAAAAAGAGAGATTATACATTGTTCAAGCATATAATTCGCGATTTTTCTCCAGTGAAGAAAAATTGCAATATTCGGAGTAATTACAATAAATTGAGCAATGTAGTCTTTTTTTTTTTTTTTAACTAGTAGATTCTTAATGTAAACCATTAAAAAAAGTCCTCACTTGATATCTGATAGGCATTCAGCATATATATGATTTAAAGCCAAAAAGATAAAGAATCTTGATCAATCTTGGATAAAAAGGACTAGAATTGTTATTAAATTGATAAATCTTAATAAGATATATTGTCACTAATTTTCTAATAATTTTGTCGGAAAATAGGACAGAAAAAAGCTCATATTGGAAGAACAAATATGAAGTCTCGCGCTAGTAGCGTCAGAAGAACTTTTTGAACCAGAACCACCACGCTACTAGCGTGCACTGGCGCTAGCAGCGCCAACCATTCAAGCCAATCGCGCTGTCAGCGTGGGAACCACGCTAGTAGCGTGAACATGCAATATGCTGAACAACACTCCCACGCTATCAGCGCCAAACTGGCGCTAGTAGCGTGGGAGGTACGGGAAAATCCTAAAGCTGATCTCAGACTATATCAGAAAGATTAGACTAAGATATATGATGAAGATTCAATCAAGATTTCTAAGTAAGGGCACAGACTCTATAAATAGAGACTCAGACCCCAGAGACAAAACATCTTTGGCTGGAGAGAATTGTGAGGATCAGAGAATTCTTGGAGACTCGCGCTAGAGATCGGGATTCCACCAAAGTTGAAGACTGAAGAACATTGATCCTTCATCTTCTTCTTCTTTTCTTTTTCTTTCATGAACAATTTTTCTTATTTTAATTTGTTTAAGTCAGACATGAACATGTCTAGCTAATTTCTTTTTGTAGTTGGGATCATGGACTCAATGTGAATTCTTTATATTTCCTGTATTGTTTTTATAAGTTAATTAGTTAGTTTGTTTTATTCTGCCTGTGTTAGTTTTTTCATATCCTTATTAGAACTGATCACTCTAATTATAGGACTTTGAGGGTTAGGGCTCACAATAGACATATTGGAGTTTTAATCTGGATAAGGATAGAATAACAATTTGTGCATGACTAGACATAGGCTTATATAGATTGCATACTTTTAATTCATTTGCTTAATGCTTAATTCAAGAGGAATTACTAGGACACTAGGATTCTAATTGGGTTAAAGGGTTGAAATCACTAAGACATTAGGGTTCAACTATTTTATAGGGAAATAATGAATTGCCTGAGCAAACAAATTAGTTAATTACAAAATACAATATAGGAATATAAGGGAGGATCGGAGGTGAAGTGCATCCTGACTACAGTTTCTTTACAATTCTTCATAACTCATATTTTTCGTGATGTTCTTGATCTTTTCTTGCATTAATGTTTTTAAAAATTTTGTTTTTAAAATTACAACAATCAATCACTTTCACAATCAAATCAATTTTCTTTTCCAACTTAAGAGGAATAATTAAATTAATACTTGGTGCATTAATCCTCGAGGGAACGATATCTTACTTATCACTTTTATTACTTGAAACGAACGGTATACTTGCCGATTTCGCAACAAGTTTTTGGCGCCGTTGCCGGGGATTAATTACGTCAATATTAGTTTTAACTTTCGATCTTTGAGATTGGAATTTTTATTTTTCTTTTGTTACTGATTTGATTTCTCTCTTTTATGCGAGGTAAAGCTAACAGTGAACCTTTACAGTTTGATCCAGAAATCGAAAAGACTGTAAAGAAGAACCGAAAGCTAACCAAACTAAAGAAGCAAGAGGAATCCTCGAGTTCAGAGTCAAAAGCAGACCCGAGATGACAACACCTAATCCACCACCGAAGGAAGAATTAATGGAGTCAATCCTGGCTCCACTGTTTACAAGGCCAAATTCTAGCATCGTCAGACCACCAATCAATGCTAACAATTTTGATATCCAGCCAACACTCATATCCTTGGTTGAGAAAAATCCATTTGGTGGTGAAGATTATGAAGACTCCCATGATTTCATGGACATATTTCTGAGAATCTGTGACACTACCAAGCATAACAGGGTGTCAGATGATGCAATTAGACTCTGACTGTTCCCTTTTGCTGTAACAGGGAAAACTCTCAGATGGTTGGATAGACAAGCCCCCAACAGTATTAGAACATGGGATGAACTAGCGGCCAAATTCTTTGCTGAGGACTTCTCCATGGAGAAATACAACAAGTTGGTTAATGAAATTACCAACTTCACTCAACAACCAGGAGAAACTCTATGTGCAGCTTGGACCATATTCTAAGAATTGATCAGAAAGTGCCCCCAGTATGACTTGCCGGATGGAAAGAAAGTCAGAGTCTTCTACAATGGAATGACACCAGACTTCAGAATGGTTGTCAATGGTGCAGCTGGTGGAACAATAGGGAAGAAGACAACAGCTCAAACTTTAGAGCTGATCGACTACATGGCAAGGACTGAGAACGCATCAAGGGCAGTTCAACCAGTTCAACCAAGAAAGAGAATTTTGCAATTGGGAAACAATGATGCATCGTTAGCTGAACAAAAGATCTTATCTCAACAGCTCGCCAGTTTGAATGCTAAATTGGACAAGATGCAACTTTCTACAGCTCAAGTTAACTCAATTAACTGTGAGTATTGCAAAGGAGAGCATGGGACCAACAAATGTCCAACACTTGTAGGAGCTGATGCATTCCAAGTTAATGGAGTCTAGTATGATCCAAAACCACAACAGAACTTCTAGAGAAACCAAAAAAATACTCTAGGGAACAATTTCCAAAGGAGAGTTCAAGGAGGAGGTTTGGATTACAAATCCAACCAATATTTACAACCTTCTCCAATTCCACAGACTCAACCATCTGAATTAGAAAGAGCTTTACTGCAATTGACAAAGACCACCGTTGAATTCATGCAAGAGACCAGATCCGCTTTCAAGAATCAAGAAGCATCTATAAGGAATCTGGAAACTCAAATTGGGCAGTTGTCAAGACAATTAGCTGTGAGAATCCAGGAACATTCCCCAGTGACACCATAATCAACCCAAGGGAGCACTGCAATGCCATCACTACTAAAAGCGAGGATCTAGAAAAAGTGGAAGCTTCTACAAGCAAGATGAGCACACTCAAGAAGACAAGAAAAAAGCAAAAGAGCTACCTCCTGTAGTTCAGAAGAAGCAATGAGATTTCTCACGTTTTGAGAAACCTCCATATCCCATAGGGAGCAAGCAACATGAGCAAAGGAAGCAATTGTCTAAATTTTTAGATATTTTTAAAAAATTGCAAATTAACATTCCTTTTGCATAAGCTTTGGAGAAAATGTCTTTGTATGCCAAGTTACTGAAAGAGACATTATCTAAGAAGCGGAAGCTCACAGAGGATGAACATGTTACACTAACAGAGGAGTGAAGTGCAATCATACAGAAAAACTTGCCTCCAAAGTTGAAGGTGTAGATACAAAGTATGTTTTGATGATAACAAAGTGGCAACAACAACAAAAAGCATGATCGTTTGATCAAGAGCAAAAAACATCAACCATATGTGGATATTGAAGATGTATGATGTAGCCACACAAGAAGAGTGATGTCATATCAAAGTGGCAAGATCATTGGATCAAGAGTAACAAGGAATAATTAGAAGAACAATAACAAGATCAAAGACAACTAACCATGGACAACATCTAAGAGAAGCTCAATATCATAACCATGGTGAAAAATGATCAAAACCAACAAAGTGTCAAGTACTGTCACATTCAACAAGTCAAAGCATCAAGTTCAATAAAAGATCCAAGACACAAGAATTGAAGCTAAGTCTAAAATCATATTTAGAATATATCTTTAGGACGTAGAATATATGTGAGGGTATATGATAGATTTCATTGCACGAGCTCAAAGTTTTTCTTAAAGTAAATATGTTTTTCAAATTGCATCATAACCTTTATATACTTGAAAGAAATTTGAAAAATTCATGGAAAAGATCCTTGACATATTTTATAACTTCAAAACATATTTATCAAGTCAAGATCTTTCACAAAAAGTAGTTGGAAGCAAGCTAGAACACATTTGAACTTATAATTTGTTGCTTAATTCTGCTGCTGCATTCCATACAATTTTTCATATCTAATATGATAGATTTGAATCTTGTGTTCTTTATAAAAGTTGTAGATCTCTCTCTTATCTTTCCAAAGAGACTAAGATCACATTAATCCGACAAATATAACTCAAATTATAGCCAAAATACAAAACAGTGTTCTTGTTGTCAAGTTGGAAATCGACTACCACTGCAACAGATCCCAACGACTATAAAACAACTAGTTTTTCAAAAGTGGTCCCAACGACTATAAACAACTATAAAACGGCTAGAAATTCGCAAACCGAGTCCAGTTTGGTGCCGATCCGCGTCATGCTTCTGAAATTTGTAGTGTGATACACCCGTGTGGAGTTGCATCAACAGGCTTTTTATAATTTTCACTTCTTTTTCCTGTAAAAACACAACCAAAAGGTGAATATTATTGACATAGAAAGAATCAATATAAATAGCAAATATGTATTTAAATTTCTCTTTTATGACTCAATTCTTATCAATTTTAACACAGAAAACCACACTTGCCAGAGGCACATCACACATCCTCCAGGTTCCGTCTTTCTTAGGGACCAACAAGGCAGGTACTGCACAGGGACTCATGCTCTCCCTTACTACACCCTTCTTCACTAGCTCATGTACCTGTTTATGTAACTCCTCATGCTCCTTAGGGCTCATCCTATATGCTGCTTTGTTGGGAATAACAGCTCCCGGCACAAAATCAATGCAATGTTGGATGTCTCTCATAGGTGGCAATCCCGATGGCATTTCCACAGGAACCACATCAGCAAAGTCTTCTAACAATGGCTTGACCTGCAAAGGAATGTCAGAAACACTACAATTCTCTTCCATCACCACACAAGCAAATACCTCAACGACATTAGCAACTTCTTCTGGATAGAATTGTATTCTTTGCCTCATTCCTCAAATCAGAAGGCCCCAAAGTAATTGTCAACCTGTCCTTCTTGAAAGTATAAGTGTTTTTGAAGCCATCATGTCGCGTCTTCCTATCAAATTGCCATGGCCTCCCTAACAAGATATGACATGCATCCATCGGAATGACATCGCACCACGCCTCATAAGTATATTTCTTGCCAATAGAAAATTGCACGAGGCACTTCTTGTTCACCTTCACCTCACTTCCTTTCTTCAGCCAAGAAAGCTTGTAGAGTTGTGGGTGTTCCTCAGTTTTTAGTCCTAACTTCTCGACCATGGTATTAGAGACAACATCCTCGCAGCTTCCCCCATCAATGATCATACTACACACCTTGCCACCGCTAGTGCACTTTGTGTGAAATATATTGTGTCGGAGCCACAACTCATCAACAGCTACGTCAACACTCAGAACCCTCCGAACAACCAAGGATTCTCCAACATCACCATAGATAATTTCACCTTCTTCAGACCCTCCATCCACTTGATCTTCTTCATACTCATCATAGGTGGGGCCTATATCATCAGTTGGCGTATCGACAAGAGTAACATACTGCCGGTTTGGACAATCAGCAGCGAAGTGTCCTAAACCTTGGCATTTGAAGCACTTCTTTGCCGTAGTTCCTATCTTGCTAGATCCACTATTGGTCGTTACCCCTTTGCTTACTAGTTTCAGGTTAGAAGGATCCTTCCCCACACTAGTGTTGGTTGTCGAACTTGATAACTTTCCTTTGTCAGAAAATCTGGGTTGGAATTTTGAAGTACTTCTTTTTCTCTTACATTGCTCCTCTACCTTCAAAGCTAGTTGATACACGTCCTCATATGACAAATATTGCTGCAGGTATACAACATCTGAGATCTCAGTCCGCAATCCTCCTAGGTAATGAGCGACCAATTGCTCATCCTCCTCTGCGATATCACAGCGCATCCGCAGACGATCAAACTCTGTTGTATATTGTTCAACTGATAGGTCTCTCTGCTTGAGATTATGGTATTCAAAAAATGCCTCCTGCCGGTAGTGAATTGGTAAGAATTTTTGTTGCAACAGTTTCTTCATCTTATCCTAACTCCTGATCTTTGACTTCCCTTCTTTGTTTCTCTGCTTCTTAATATGTTCCCACCAAATTGAGGCATGCTTCCTCAGTTTGATAGCGACTAGTTAGACCTTCTAGTCTTCTGTCAAGTCTCTGATATCAAAGACTCTTTTTACGGTGGGTAACCAGTCGATGAACTCATCTGGATGAGTGGTGCCCTCGAATTCCGGGATCTCAATCTTCCCCCGAATATTGGCAAAAAAAGGATTGATTTCCAGGTTGACTTCGTCCTCGTCGCTCCTGGTTCCAGTCCCATAATGGTTTTTCGTTCCTTTCCTCTTCATGAGATGATCTTTCAGATTCACTTCCTTCATTTAACTCGTCCAAGTGGGTTTGGGCTAACCGTTGTTCGAGCTTCTGAATTCGTCTACCTTGTTCTGCCATTACAGCAGCCATTGCTGCCATTGTGGCGTCTCGCGCGTCGATGTATGGTTGTTCTCCGTCGCCATCAAGGGTGTTACCACGCCATCTACCGCCGCCGTCGCCTCGACCCCATCGTCCACGACATCGACCTCGACCGCCATTGTTCTGTTCAGCCATTTAAGTGACAACCAGAGCTCTGATTACCAAATAATGCCGAAGAAGTAACCAATTTGGCTAAATAGAAAGAAGAACGAAACAAAGATTGTGAGAAAATACTATTTCTCTTTTCATAATTTTTATTAACCAAAAAACAACTGAATAACAATAGGGTTCTCCTCGCCTTAAATAGGCAAAATAAAATAACAAAAAAGGAATAACTATAATTAAGCGCAATCAAAGGAGATAACGCACAATCAACGCACACTCAAACATAATCTAAAATAACAAAAGGGAAATAACTAGTAATTATTAAAAATCCCTAAATAAAGAAATAACTTATGGAAAAGCCCAATCCAAACGAGTCAGCTTGGGTGCATCAGCAGAGAGGAGCATAGTGAGCATCTGAAGACTGTATTGCAGATATTAAAGGATAAAAAGTTGTATGCGAAGCCGTCAAAGTGTGAATTTAGGCTATCTGAGGTCCAATTTCTGGGCCATGTTATTTCTGATAGGGGTGTTGCAGTAGATCCGAATAAAATTGATGCTGTTATTGACTGAGAACGACCGAAAACTGTTACTGAGACCCGGAGCTTTCTGGGTCTTGCTAGATATTATCAGAGATTTATTGAGGGGTTTTCCACAATGTGCTACCATTGACCCGATTGACACGAAATGATACTCCTTTTGTGTGGACCCAGGAATGTGAGAGGTGTTTTCTAGACCTTAAGGTGGTGTTTGGTTCATGGTTTTTGGAAATTTTCCTATGCAAATGAAGCAAGCATTTCAATTTGCACTTGTTTGGTTCAAGGGATTCACTCAAAATTCCCATCAATCCAATTTGCATTGCTTTTTCAGTTTTTTCAATTTGCATAGCTTTCTGCACTATTTGGAAAGACAAAAGATAGGTGATTTTATTTGGAAAGCAGGCTAAACCACTTTCTTCCAGACCATTATACCCTTGCGTGGGTTGAAGGTTGAACTATGCATGACGCACGTTTATTCTTTAAAAACATGGTTAACAGTGGAAAAGCTTTACAAAAAGAAATCTCCATTGAAGTAACGACCAAATTAAGAGCTCTAAGGTGGCTTACATGAGACCTCATGAATATATGATATATATATATATTCACATGAATTGGTACCCTGGTTTAAAGAGAAATAATATGCATGAGGGATTGTGTTTGAATCCTCCATTATTGTTCGAATCTCTTAACATGTTTATTATCTGGGTCACAAGGGTCTCTGCCCTTCCCTTGCTTAAAGAACAAACTATAACATTCTGAAACACAACATGCAATAGGAAAGCATAACAAACACAACCAGGCACCATTCATTGATCATATATATTATACAATAAGCTCGAAACATTTAAACTTTATGAGTAATGGATGACCCGTGTTGTTGTTCTCCGTTGGTACTTGCAAGAGCACGATACTTAGCAATAAAGAATCCCAAGGTATGGCCAGCCACAGCAGCTATGAAGATTCCAAGGTTGAAGGACATGACAACAAGCATCACCAAGTAAAGGAAACTAATGCGAAAGACATAGAAGATAGCCTGAATCAACCCTCCAATTATGGGACTTGTCCCTCTTTTGATGATGGATTGGTTTGACATAACCTCAGCAATCAAGGCAAGGAAAAACACAAACAAGATAGCTAATATGTACATGCCAACACTGTGGTTAGGCCACCCAGGGGAAAACAATGGGGCTGTCAACGACGGCTACTCTTTAAAACAATTGGGTTGATTTAAAGGTAAAAAACACATAGATTAAAAAATAAAAAATAACAATAAAATGGGGTTATTTTCGTAAAAACAACTTTTTTTCCCATCTATATTTTACCTACACCTAAACATAGACTTTATAAAAGTTACTTAATTTTCCCATCAAAATTTTATCTAACCAAACAACTTTTTTTACATTTTCCTATCAAACTCACATTCCAACTATTTTCCTAGTAATCACATTTCCCTATTATTCATAAAATTTTCTCCTCAACCAAACGCCCCCTAAAGAGAAATTGACTACTGCTCCTGTGTTAACCCTCCCCGATCCGGAAAGTGAGTTTGAATTATACTGTGATTCTTCCAAGAAAGGTTTGGGGTGTGTGTTGATGCAAGAGAGAAGAGTGGTTGCTTACGCTTCTAGACAATTGAAGCCTCATGAAAAGAATTATCCGACGCACGATTTGGAACTTGCTGCTATTGTGTTTGCCTTAAAAATCTGGAGGCATTTTCTGTATGGGATGAAATTTGCTGTATTCAGTGATCACAAGAGTTTGAAATATTTGTTTGATCAGAAAGAGCTGAATATGAGACAACGGAGATGGGTTGAATTTCTAAAAGATTATGATTTTGAGCTGAAATACCATCCGGGTAAAGCTAATGTGGTGGCAGATGCCTTGAGTAGGAAGTCTGTTTGTGTGTCCCAGCTGATGTTGTGGGATAATGAAGTGATTGAACAATTCCATGATTTGAAATTGACGGATGTCTTTGTAGGCAGGATGGATAAATTTGAGTGTTTACGGGTGGAAAATGAATTACATGAGAAAATTAAAGAAACGCGGGTACGGAATGACAGTGTTAAGTATTTGAAAGGGCAGAGTGGAATATCTTTGAATGAACAGGGGTCATTATTGTATCAGGGCAGGATTGTTGTGCCCAAGGAGTTAGCAGAGGAGGTAATGATTGAGGCCCATAAGGGTCAGTATGCTGTACACCCAGGTGCCACAAAAATGTATCAAGATCTGAAAGCAAAGTTTTGGTGGCCTAGGATGAAGAAGGATGTTGCTGAGTATGTGTCGAGGTGCTTAATTTGTCAAAAAGTCAAGATAGAACATCAGAAACCTGCTGGTTTACTTCAGCCGTTGGATATACCAGAATGGAAATGGGAGAGCATCTCTATGGATTTTGTGGTTGGTTTGCCTCGGACTCAGGCTGGTCACAATTCGATTTGGGTTATAGTGGACAGGCTTACGAAGTCTGCACATTTTCTGCCAGTGCGAGTGGACTTCTCTACGGAGAAACTAGCTAAGTTATATGTAAAGGAGATTGTAAGGCTCCACGGAATACCGGTTAGCATTGTTAGTGATCGGGATCCGATATTTACTTCTCGTTTTTGGGGAGCCTTGCAGCAGGCTTTTGGCACTCAGCTTCGGCTGAGCACTGCGTAGCATCTGCAGACTGATGGTCAGACTGAGAGGACCATACAAACACTTGAGGATATGCTGAGATCTTGCATATTGGAGCAGGGTACTGCTTGGGACATGTATTTATCACTGGTGGAATTCTCGTATAATAATAGTTTTCACTCCAGTGTGGGCATGGCACCGTATGAGGCATTGTATGGACGGAGATGTCGTACTCCTAATTGTTGGACTGAGGTAGGAGATAAAGAGAGATTTGGGCCGGATTTTATGCAAGAAACTACAGCATAGATTAAGATGATCAGAGAAAAACTTAAACAGGCACAAAATCGGCAAAAAAGTTATTATGACAATAGACACAAACCGCTTGAATTTGAAGAAGGTGATAATGTATTTGTGCGGTTATCTCCGGTTACAGGTGTTGCCCGTGCATTGGGCGTGAGGAAACTGAGTCCTCGTTTTATTAGGCTGTATCAGATAATGAAAATAGTGGGATTAGTGGCCTATCAGCTTGCCTTGCCCCCAAAGTTGTCAAATTTGCACGATGTTTCTCATGTATCGCAGCTGCGGCGTTACATTCCGGATGAATCACATGTGGTGATACCTGATGATATTGAAATTCGGGAGAATTTAAAGACTCCTGTAGGTCCTATCGATATTCTTGACCGCAGTGAAAAAAGGCTTACAAGAAAAGTTATCCCAATGTTAAAGATTTAGTGGGAAGGACGTACACCTGAGGAGGCTACTTGGGAGCGGAAGGACGAGATTTTCCGGCTGTATCCTGAGTTAGCGGACATGTATGAGTTAATTTTGCGGAAAAAATTCTAAAAGGTGGGGTGAATATAACACCTCACAATTCTAAATTAAGTATTAAAATATTAAAGGAGTAATTAAGTGAAAGATTAGTGAAAATCCTAAAGATTAGGCCAAAATACAAAGAAAGGGCAAAACGTAATTAGCCAACACGCAACCCTAGGAAGATAAAAATTGAGTAGAAGGTCTCAGATGGTAAAAATAACCCTGGAAATGGATGCAGAACAAAAAATTGAGTGGTTAGGCAAGTTTCAGAAAATTCAGTGAATAGTGTTTTATCGGGTCAAAATACCGCGGTACGATTGCACCGTAAAACGTACCGATGGAGTTTTGAGCTCTAGGTTTTAAATATGATTTATAAATGGTCTATAGAATTAGGAAATATGATTTCTGAAAAAAATTGATGGAAATAAGTTAGTTTGGGGAAGCGTGCCAACGACGCGCGCAACAGCTTAAAACAGTGTTTTCTCCGAACGACAAGAAAACCTTGGATTCATCTGATCAAGTATAATTAAAGGACAATGGTTAATGTTAAAAATTAGAGTTTCTAAATAGGTTGTGAATTCACGGACCTTTAGTGAAAGTTCGGACGAGTTTTAAATCGCGGGAGGTGGCGTGGGACCCACCCACTCAAGTCCACTTAAGCCACCTCACCTCCCTTCACTATTCACTATCTTCTCTCTCTTTCTCCCGTAAGAAACCCGCGGACCAGCCCTCCCCCATGGCCACTTCCCTTTGATTTTTCGTTTCTTCACAAATCACTCATTTCTCCACCAAGTCTTTCAAACTTTGTGTTGAAATTTGTTGCAAATGGCCTTCTAAACACATTGGCACTAGTGGCAAGCCTTGAATCCATCTCTATTTTGCGAAATCTCCTCCCCAAGGCCGCGGCTCACTTGCTTAGATTTGTGATCTTGGAGCTTCTAGGTGCTCCAACGTTGGAGTATAGTTAGGAGGAGCCTTGTGCCTTGCATTTGGGTGAGTTTCCTTGTATTTTAAACGGTTGAATGTGGTGATTGAATTATTGAACCCTAAAGGGGGATTTTGTGATTGATGTGTTTAGAGAGATCAATTGAAAAAAGTTTGTACATGAATGTGTCTTAGAATAATGTGTATTAGCTATAAATGCAATGAATATTTTAGGTGAAAAATATGATTTTTGTAACTTAGAAAATTTTGAGGTGTCATGACTTTGAACTTGGAAAATGTGTTGGGATTTTAGTGGTGAGTTGTCGGATGATTATATATGGATATAATGGTATTGTGTGAAGTGTGGAAGGGTTGAAAATTGAATGAAATCCCTTGGTATTACATAGGTAATAATTCGGCCATTTAGGAAAGTTTAAGGAATTGAGGTTGTTTGCATTGCTTGGATTTCAAGTGTTAAATGGTATTTAGATGAGTTGTGTGGTGGTTGGAAAGTGGAAGAATCAATGAAAAATGATAAATGGTGTTAAATGTCATAAAGGATCCTAGAGTGAAATATTAAGTAAAACGATGCTTAAAAGACGTAAAATGGAAAAACGGCACTTGGTATAGCCTTTTAGCAACCTAAGGATGTATAATAAAATGAGAAAAAAAATTTAGAAAAATAAATTGTCAAATAAGCCTAAGAAGGCCGAACCTACAAGGGGGTAGGGGTGATTTTGACATTTTTTGCGTTTTGATAGAATTGTCGTGTACTGACGATTCGTACATGGTTATTGTAGGTTGCCGTACGTCGATTTGAACCCCGAACCGTGAGTCGGTGGATTGCCCTTGGTCCTGGACCAAGTGGGATTGAGGTAAGTGGTTGAATCATGCTTGTATAGTTGTAAATTGCATGTATTCGTATGAGTTTTGAGTAATTGGAAATGTCCTCTGTGTAAGCATTCTGTTGAGTAACAAGTTTGGAAAATAAGCTATTGTGGAGCTAAGTGGAGGAACATATTGCGGTAACCTCTTGGTACTGGGGCTTGTTCCCCCTGTTTGTTCCACCATACCCATTGAGGGTGATGGTAGGAAATATATATGAGTAGTGTAGAATAACATGAGCATGCACGTAGTATTTATGAGGGTACTTATGTACCGAGTTTCTGGCCAGTAGACAGTGTAGCCTTCGGGCAGTTCGGACTTGCACTGAATAGGTCTCCGAGAGGGAGTTCCAGTTGACCCAGGGTCGTGGGGTGTGATCCGGATAGGAGCACAATAGGAAGTCTCGGGTGTATGCGGATGGGAGGGGTACCTTGGTTGATGTTCTAGGAACACGCCTTGATGAGACCCATAGGCTTATATGCCGAGGACATTGCGTGGTATTGGTAGCTACCATTCTCGCTTCGACGTTGTGTGTGTCACCCATTGGTTATTAGGTACATTTGAGGTACTAGAGAGCATTTGCAAATTGGAGATTTAGGAAAAACAAAGGAAACTCTGGAGGATTTTCTGTAGAATTTAGGCGAACTTCGGGAGAACATATCTCCCTCCAAAGAGGTCCGATAGGGACATTCCATATTCCATTTTAAAGCTTGAGATTTTCCCTACATGGTGTTAATATATGAGAATTTTCTGGGTTGCACGTAGCCCTGTAGAAGCCTGTGAACACGGACTGTCCAGAACGCACCTGCGCAGGGGCTGTTTCTGGTAGTTTTTAGGAATCTTATTCCCACTTCGTTTCTCAGTCAAATTAAGCGTATGATATATCAAATTGAAGGGTGAGGTGTCTAGTTTGTTGTGTAAATATTTGAGAGCAAATGGTTGAGTGGAGTTTCTGCAGTAATTCGTGGAGTGAGGGATGTTTGGAGTTGTTTTGGGGTTGGTGGGCAGTTTTGCTTGTCCAACTTCAAACGACGATATCTGGAGCAAATGAGCTCTAAATAGAGCGTGTGATAGCTTCCTAGAAAGTTAATTAAGTAAGAAAAAAAGATAGCTAGGGAGGAAGGACTGGTTTTGTGCGATGTGTTCGCAGAAAAATAATGACCGAACCATGTTCGGGAGGGTAGAACACGTAAAAGTGAGAATTATGCTAAGTGGGTTTATGGAACCCCTTAGTGACTTGTAATAAGTAAAATAAGTTACAAAGGTAGTTTAATTAAGTATTCCGCAAAGAGTTTACAGTTACGGTCACAACTTTTAATTATTACGCTTTTTATGGTTTTAAATGCTCGCGTAATAACGGAAAAAGTTTACTCGCATTTTTATAAATGAATTGCTGTGACTGTAACTGCGCTTAATATCATAATTAATGTTAACAATAATGGTGTACAATGGGCTGTTACAAATAGAATTGCAGCTTTATAATACATAATTATAAAAAATATATATCCAAACAAAAAGATATTAAGATACTGTGAATATGATTTGAGGAAAAACAAAAATTAGGTTTTTTTTTGTAAATCTTTTTTTTATTAAATTTTTTGTTTTAAGTAAAAACGGTCAAAATGATAAAAACATAAGTTTTTACGCGACGTTTCTACCAATTTTTACCAATGACAATTTTTACTTGAGTTTTAACACGCACCACTCTAGTAAAAACGTAAAACAATAATGAGCTTAACTCATAAGTCCATGATAGGAAGGAGATTACAGTTATTTCATAACTTGCTTTATTAATAATTGTGAATAAACAAGAGTTATGTGAACAAGAAGATCTTATACCTTCAAACCTTATAGAAAGATCAAAGCCAACAAGACAATCTTTCTAGATATCAAGAATTATGTCTTCAACAAGTCTAAAACTTTGGTTTTCCAATTTAATATTAATCCTAATTCTATTTTTTTCTTACATTTGGTATCTCAACTTAAATTATATGATTTAAGACCCAATTGTTTATTTTAGGCTATGATTATAATTTATTGGGATTAAATGTTTTCTTTTATCTCTCATTCTTGAATATGAGATTTTTCAGTCAATTGATTTGAATTTTTTATTTTAAGATGAAAAAGATCAATGATTTAATATAACATCACTCACTAGGATTTTTTTAATGCAGCAAGAGTATCGAATTCGATACTTCATTTTTTAAATAGGAAAATATTTGTTCCATTTGAATCCAGGCTTTTTTTATATTTTCCTTTAAATCTCAATATTTTTTTCCTTTAGAATGGATGTAGGTACTACAGTCTATGTTGAACCGACACCGACATATATAGGACACGAGATATGAGATGACAGGATACGCCGATACGTTAATTCTAAAATTTGATACGTTATGACACATTTTGATATTAAATAATATTTAGTTTACATTAAATACATATAACTACTCATAATAAGTCATATAATTAATCAAATATTAAAATTTCATAACATAAACATAAAGCAAAAATAATTTTTCATGTCAAATTTCATAACAGAAAATATTTGATTTATAAATTAACTTTTCATGTTTAGTTTAAAAGATAAAATAAAATTTAGATCTTAAAAAAAAGGTTTTGGAGATTGTTGACCGCACGTCAGAAAACGTTAACAACATGCCGGACACGTGTCAGAATGTGTCAGTGTCCGACACACATTTTTCAACCAAAAAAATGTGTCAGTGCTTCCTTGACTACAACAGTACACACAAAGTTCTCAACTCACCACACGTTGGAATTTGATGTCATCCTCAATTTGGATTTTACGAGTTTTCAATAATTTTATATTATATTTTTGGGTAAATTTCATAAAATCATATTTTATGTGGCTTTTCAAAATACCACCCAACACTTTCAATTAAAACAATTCACCTCCTTAAACATTGATATTAAAACAATTAAACATATCTATCAATTTTAGGACATAAATACCCAGGTTCAAAACTCACCTACCATTCCTTCCTCCAGTGACAAAGCTCAATGCATCCTCTGTTCCAATAAGGAAGCAACGGCTGTATTCTTAGGACAAGGTGACTGGAGGAGGTTGAACGGGGATACCTCCAGGTTCTTACCAAAAAAAAAAAACTCACCTACCCATTCCATCATCTGCTGACCTTGGCCTTTTGTCGTTGCCCACAAGCCTTGCTGCCCCCACCCTCTGGTCCATCGGCGGACCTGTATTGTTGCAAGTGTGTGCAACTGCACACACAAATTTTTTAAAATAAAATAAAGAGTAAATATCCTTTTTGGTCCTCAGCAAATTTCACGATGCCCGCTTTAGTCCCTAGCAAATAAAAAGGCTATTCGTGGTCCCTAAAAAATTCAAACTGGACCCATTTTAGTCCTTTTGAGGGACTAATGTTGGTTTTTTTCAATTTGTGAGGGACCACGATTTCAACTAAATGAGTCCATTTTGAATTTCTTAGGGACCACGAATAGCTTTTTTATTTGCTAGGGACTAAAGCGGGTATCGTGAAATTTGATGAGGACCAAAAATGATATTTACTCTAAAATAAAATATATTTTGAGTCCTCACCAAAAATTATATGGCCCAATTTAAACTCTTTAAAAAAAAAAGTCGACTCTCGGTCCCTTTGAATTCCAAAATAGATCCTGTAAGATCCCGCACCATTAAATTAGGAATTTAATTAATTAATTAAGAGATTAATGAGATAATTCTATAATTGACCCTAATAATTAAGAGAAGGCTTAAATAAATATGGTAAGTGATTAATAATGTTGAAAGTCACTTTTCTGACGAAAAGTGCAGATACCGGTTCTGCCTCACGGTATAAATGCGTACTGATGAAGTATCCCGAAAAATTATGAAAAATGTGTATATATTACTAGAATAATATACAGGACTAGTATAACAAGTTTGGATTCAAAATAATGAGAACTAGTGTCAGAACTGATACTGGCTTCGTAAAAGCGCGTACCGGCGAAATGCTGGGAAAAATAAAATAAAAATATGAAAAATCCTAGAAAAATGGCTAGGATCAGAATCCCAAGTTTGAGATTAAAACGATAAGCATAGCTATTAGTGCTAATACTGTGTGATTAGTTTGATGAACCTATAAATATGGAATGAGCCCAAAACCCTAGGCCATATTTTCATCCCTACGTGAGGCCTTGTTGCTGACTGCCTTCAGCCCTTCTCCTCCATTTTCCACCTTCATTTCTCCATTGAAAACCTTCAAGTAACTACCTTTCTACCTTGGTTCCTCATCTAAACACTATCACTAGGTGTGAACAATCCTTGTGTGGGAGGGAGGCTGCTATGTGCTGAGTGTTGTGACTGTGAGTGGTGGTTTTGTGGGCTGAGTTGGTGGTTCTCATTGGCGAGAGCCATTTTCTTATCTTTGGAGGCTTCAAGGAGTCATATTTAAGTGTAAAGATCCAAGCTTGTAGTGTAAATTCGTGGTTCTGCAAAGTTAGAACCTTTGAGCATTTTTGGAAGCTCCAAGGCTGTGTCATTTTATGAGTTTTTGGAGTTTGAGGTATACCATGATCACCTCCTTTGTATTTTCATGATTTGAGTGTGTTTAATCCATTTAAAAGGGAAAATTTGATCATTTGAGTTAATGAATGATAATATAAGTCTAAATCATGTTAATGAACATCTGTTTACGGAGTCATTGGACTCCAAATCGCTTTAGGACCCTTAAAAATGGAATTATGCAGAAGACAACTCGAGTTTCTGCATTCTGTTTGATGAGTATTCGAATACTTTTCGTGTAGTATTTGAATACTTATCAAGGGTACTCCTTGCAGGAGTATTGAGATACTTTTCTGGGAAGAAAAGTATTCGGATACCTTAGAAGATGTATTCGAATACTGGGTAGTATTCGGATACTGTAGGATTTGTATTCGAATACCTTATGGTATTCGAATACTGAGTGAAAGGTATTCGGATACCTTTTGGTATTCGGATACTTAAGTGAAAGTATTCGGATACTTTCCGGAGGATTGTAGTATTCGAATACTCATCGAGGAGTATTCGAATACCTCCTGAAGATTTTGCATGAAATCACTTAAAATGAGTTGGAAAGCCCTAATCACTTAATGGAACCTTAGGCAATGAATATTAAAGATTATTTATTGTATAAACGGATTGTGATTGTGCTGTTTGTGGGCATTGAGCTAGTGTGAGCTTGGCTTGGATTGATTGCTTAAGAGGTAAGCTTTCGTGTCCTCGGTTTAGCCATTGTTGGTTCCAGCATACCCCATGGGGGGTGGTTTATATGCATGATGTGTTTTCATGTATTGATTTTGAAATGCTGTTGAGCTATTTTGTGCAAGTGACTTAAAATATGCATGTGTTGTTCCACCTAGACGGTAAGCCTGTGTATGTAGGAGACATACCATAGGGTGATTCTGTGGGTGGGTGCAAGTGGTGTCTTGCACTGATGTAGGTAATAGACGTATGTAAATCTTGCATTTCTCTGGCCAGTAGAATAGTTGACACACATGACATGATTATTCTGCTGCATTGCACTGATTTTGGATCTTATTCAATTTTACTGCTTTTAGAACTTATATTGCACATGTAAGTGAGCTTGGGATGGAGAAATCGTTGAGGACCCCTTGTCTTACTGAGATTTCTGTTTAGAGATCTCACCCCACGTTTGGGGCACTTTTTTAGGTTCTTGTAACTCGGGGGTTTATACCTCGGGCGGCAGGAGGCCGGAGCTGAGTTAGATATATGATGTTTATTGTGATGTGCTAGATTCTGACATGCTTTACATTTATTATCATGTTATTTGGTGTGAGACTCTGTTGGGCTTTGTTGCCTTATTTGGTGAGCATGAGGGTTGTCCATGCCACATTGATTGACTATGTTTTATCTTAATATTGAGTTGTATAATTGTATCTGGATTATGGTTCGGACTACGTGTTGTAGTTCTGTGACTTAGATACTCACTTATTTATGTCATGAGGTTATTTCAGTGTATTTAGATTTATTGCAATTTACACATAGGCAATGTTTTATGAAAAAGGACTAAGTAATTAACTTGGTTAATATAATGACGTCATAATTTAAAAGAAAAAGTTATTCCGCATTTTAATTAAGCGTGACTTAACACGATGACATGATAAAAAACCGGGTATACAAGTGGTGTTACATTTTATGGTATCAGAGCACTTTCTAGGGAAAAGCCTGTATGTATTGCAATGACTTATGATGTTTTGCTGTGTGTATGTCTTGTGTGTTTTCTCTGTTGGATTTTGCTATGATGTTGCAAGTGTGACCACATTGCGTGGGCCTGATCAACTCATTCTTTACGTAACTTGTGCAGAGTTATAGTAATTCCTAGGCAAAATCGAGAGACGAACGAGGATCAACCTGATCCTGTCCTGACTGCATTAGCTGAGATGCAGGCAGCTAGACTAGCCGATCAAGAGGCCGCTAGATTTGCCAACCAGGCGATGATGGACGCCGTTCGAGAGGCGAACTGGAAGGCCACAGAAGATGTTCTTGAGACAAACCGACTGGGGAACATGACCATGATGAGGGTCATGTTGGAGGAAATGAGAGCTAGCCGTAATGAGGGTCAGTTTCCTCCACCACCACCTCCACCCAGTCTTCAGGACGATAGTCAGAGTCACGTTGGGGGTGCTAGTCAGCTTACTGGGGTGATGCTACCCTACTTGGAGCCAGCTGAGGATCGTGATGTGATTGACCATCGGCTTAATGCTTTCTGCAAGCATAAGCCACTTTCTTTTGATGGATCTTATGATCTTATTGGTGATGCAAGATGGTTACATGCGCTGGACAAGATCTTCAGAGTAATGCATTGCACAGCTCCGCATAAGCTGATGTTTGCCACCTATATGCTGGAAGGCGATGCACATGAATGGTGGATGAACACCTCTCACGTCTATGAGATGCAGGGTCATGTGATTACATGGCCATTCTTCGAGGATTGCTTTTTGGGCCGATACTTTCCTTATGATGCTCAAGAGAGGAAGCAGGGAGAGTTTGACAGACTAGTGCAGGGCTCGTTTTCTGTGGACGAGTACTTGGCTAAGTTTAATGAACTAGTCAAGTTTGCTCATTTTCGCATTGTTATGCCGACTCCGTTGTTTTTGCTGCTAAGTTCCGTAGGGGACTTAATGAGGAGATAGCTGATCGTATTGCTGGTGCTGTATCGAGAGACTTTGGTACACTGATACAACAGTGTAGGGACATTGAGGATGTCTGTATCGTGAGCAAGGCCAAGAGGGCCAAAGTTGCGGAGGTTAAGGGAACTGGTAGTTTCACTTCTTGGAAGGACATGAAGTTTGCTAGTAAGGGAAAGGGAAAGCAGTTGGCTGCTAGGTAGGCGCCTAGTCAGTTCAAAGGGACTTCGACTCAAGGGAGTTCAACTAGACCTCCTACTCCTAGATGCTCGGGATGTGGAAAATTCCATGTGGGGCCGTGTGCTACCGGCCAGTTGATCTGCTTTCAGCGTGGTGAGGCGGGCCACTATTCCAGGGATTGTCTATCGTCGACCGCGAGGGCTGCAGCGGTTCAGGTAGTTCCACTTCAGATGGTTCACCTTCCACCTACAGCGGCACCTGTGGTGCCACCGGTCGTGTTTACACCTTGGATCGGCAGCAGTCAGATAGAGCTCCGAACCTTGTCAGAGCTACTGTTTCCATCGGTGGATCTGATATTGATGTATTATTTGATTTCGGGGCTACGCATTCCTTTATTGCAACCCCAATTACTGTGGGGCTTGAGTTGCCCAGTGCTGTGCTTTCTCCACCGTTGCAGGTGACTACCGCCATCGGAGAAAAATATGATACCTCCACTGTACATCGAGATGTCGTGTTTCAGTGGGATGGCCGTGAGTTTTCGATGGATCTGATAGGATTGCCAATGGCTAACTTGGAGATCGTTGGCATGGATTGGTTGTCCAAGAATTGTGTGATGATTGACTGTTGTGCAAAGCGAGTGGTGATGTCTCCATGTGATTCGACAACCAGTTCCTCGCCTTATATTTCATTGTTGCAGGCTAGGAGTGCCTTGATAGCAGGGGCATTTGGATATGTCATGTTGGGAGGTTTGGTCCGTGGGACACGAGAGGACATTACCGGCATTCCTGTGGTGAAAGAATTCCTCGCGGTGTTTCCTGAGGAGATTCCTGAGTTTCCGCCATAGCGGGAGATAGAGTTCTCCAAAGATTTATTGCCTGGTGTGGGGCCTATTTCATTAGCTCCATATCGGATGTCTCCACCAGAGTTGGCAGAGCTGAAGAAGCATATTGAGGATCTTTCAGCGAAAGATTTCATCCGACCGAGTGTGTCTTCTTGGGGAGCACCGATCATCTTTGTGAAAAAGAAAGATGGGACTATGCGGTTGTGCATCGACTACAGGCAGCTGAACAAGGTGACAATCAAGAACAAGTATCATGTTCCTTGTATTGATGAGCTGTTGGATCAACTTAAGGGTGCTTGTGTGTACTCGAAGATTGATCTCCGGTCCGGATACCATTAGATTCGGGTTAAGTCGGAGGATGTCCCCAAGACCACGTTTCGCTCGAGATACGATCACTATGAGTATTTGGTGATCCCGTTTGGACTCGCCAATGGACCCACAATGTTCATAGACTACATGAATCGGATCTTTTAGTCGTACTTGGATCAGTTTGTGATCGTCTTCATTGATGACATTTTGATTTACTCCAAGACGGAGGAGGAGCATGCAGAGCACTTGAGGACTGTGTTGCAAGTGCTGAAGGAGAAGAAACTTTATGCTAAGCCTTCGAAATGCGAGTTCTGGCTCAAGTCAGTAGAGTTCCTTAGGCACGTGATTTCTGCTGAGGGAGTTGCAGTGGACCCCAACAAGATTGAGGCCGTGCTAGATTGGGAGAGGCCCAAGACGGTTACTGAAGTGAGGAGCTTCTTGGGTTTGGCAGGTTACTACAGGAGGTTCATTAAGGGATTCTCCATGTTGGTTCTACCATTGACTCGCCTTACCCGGAAGGAGACTCCGTTTGAGTGGACTCACGAGTGTGAGGAGTGCTTTCAGGAGTTGAAGGAGAGACTGACGACTGCACCTGTGTTGGTCCTTCCTGATCCTGCTGAGGAGGTTGAGCTTTACACTGACGCCTTCGGAAAGGGGCTGGGCTGTGTGTTGATGCAGTTGGCCAAATTGATTGCCTATGTTTCGAGGCAGTTGAAGCCTCATGAGGAGAACTATCCGACTCATGATTTGGAGTTGGCTGCTATTATTTTTGCTTTCAAGATTTGGAGGCAATATCTCTATGGCATGAAGTTTGCCGTGTTCAGTGACCACAAGAGTTTGAAGTATCTATTCAATCAGAAGGAGCTGAACATGAGATAGAGGAGATGGATTGAGTATCTGAAGGACTACGACTTTGAGTTGAAGTACCATCCTGGCAAGGCCAATGTGGTAGCTGATGCTTTGAGTCAGAAATCTGTGAGTCTATCCAGTTTGACGATGTGTGACTATGATATTATCGAGCAGTTTCGAGATTGACGATGACCTCTTTGTTTGGGGGGGTGCACTTCTCGAAATGGAAACTGTGCAAGTTGAAAGATTAAAGAGGCGCAGGTGCAAAGGAAGTGCCTAGACTATGTGAAGAACCAGGACAGTGTGTCTTGGAACGAGGATGGTTTGTTGACTTTTCAGAAGAGGATTGTAGTTTCTCGAGGTCCTTTGACTGAGGAGGTGATGACAGAGGCTCATAAGGGACAATTTACTGTCCACCCTGGTGCTACAAAGATGTACCAGAACTTGAAGAAAAATTACTGGTGGCCGGACATGAAGAAGGATATTGTTGTTTACGTGTCCAAGTGTTTGATTTTCCAGAAGGTGAAGATAGAACACCAGAAACCGTCTGGTAAGCTTCAACCTCTTGAGATTCCAGAATGGAAATGAGAGAGCATTTCCATGGATTTCGTGGTGGGATTGCCGAAGACTCTGGCTGGTTGTGACTCTATCTGGGTCATTGTGGACAGATTGACCAAGTCTGCCCACTTTCTTCCGGTAAAGGTGAGCTTCACTACTAAGCAGTTGGCCAGACTGTATGTTCGCGAGATTGTGAGGCTTCACGGGGTGCCCGAGAGTGTCATCAGTAGCTGCAGGGAGCTTTTGGTACTCAGTTGAGATTGAGTACAACTTATCACCCTCAGACCGATGGACAGACTGAGCGGACCATCCAGACATTGGAGGACATGTTGAGGGCTTGCACTTTGGAGCAGGGTTCAGCATGGGATAGGTACCTGCCATTGGTTGAGTTTTCGTACAACAACAGTTTCCATGCTAGCCTTGGCATGGCACCTTACGAGGCACTGTATGGTAGGAGGTGTCAGACTCCTACCTGTTGGTCTGAGGTTGCAGATAAAGAGTTGTTTGGCTTGGATTTTGTTCAAGATACTACCCAGAAGATACATTTGATCAGAGAGAAGCTGAAGCAGGCGCAGAATCGCCAGAAGAGCTATTATGATGTTAAGCATCGACCACTGGAGTTCAGTGAGGGTGAGCACGTGTTTGTGAGACTTTCACCTGTCACCGGTGTTGGTCGGGCCCTCTGAGTGAGGAAGCTTAGCTCGCGATTCATTGGGCACACCAGATCCTTGGTAGAGTAGGACCTGTTGCCTACCGCCTCGCCTGCCTCTGAACTTGGCCAACATCCACGACGTGTTTCACGTGTCTCAACTTCAGAAATACATAGCAGATCCTTCGCACGTGGTGCAACCGGATGATGTGGAAGTTCGGGAGAACTTGAAAACTACCGTCGGACCACTCAAGATTCTCGATTGTGGCGAGACGAAGCTTAGGAGCAAGATCATTCCGATGGTCAAAGTGCAGTGGACTGGAAGAACTCCTGAGGAGTGTATTGGGAGCGAGAGGACGAGCTTCTCCGACAGTACCTCGAGTTTCGGGACATGTATGTTTCTAATTTTGCGGACAAAATTCTTAAAAGGTGAGGTTAATGTAAGAACCCGCATCGTTAAATTAAGAATTTAATTAATTAAATTTGAGATTAATGAGATAATTCCATAATTGACCCTAATAATTAAGAGAAGACTTAAATAATTATGGTAAGTGATTAACAATGTTGAAAGTCGCTTTTCTGACGAAAAATGCAGATACCGGTTCTGCCTCACGGTATAAATGCGTACCGATGAAGTATCCTGGAAAATTATGAAAAATGTGTATATATTACTAGAATAATATATAGGACTAGTATAAAAGTTTGGAGTCAAAAAAATGAGAACTGTTGTTAGAACTAATACTGGCTTCGTAAAATCGCGTACCGGCGAAGTGCTGCGAAAAATAAAATAAAAATATGACAATCCTAGAAAAATGGCTAGGATAAGAATCCCAAGTTTTAGATTAAAACGATAAGCGTAGCTATTAGTGCTAATACTGTGTGATTAGTTTAATGGACCTATAAATATGGAATGAGCCCAAAACCCTAGGCCATATTTTCATCCCTACGTGAGGCCTTGTTGCTGACTTCCTTCAACCCTTCTCCTCCATTTTCTACCTTCGTTTTGTTAGTATATGGATGTCCTAGAGACAATCTTTTGATTAGATTAGGACATAAGTGTACCTTTGTATTGTCGCAAATAAATAAAAGCATTCTTTATCATGTTTCATATTTTGTCTCGATATTATTGTTAATATATATTATGAATAAGCTGGATAAAACCCTTGGAATAGAACAGGTATCTCTTGAGTATTTGTGATGAGATCACAATCATGAGGATTCAAGGATACCGCACGTTTATTCCTAATTTTATGTTCCTAGTCTAGAGACACTGAGAATGGGGATCAGTGATCACGGATAAGACTAGCACGACTTATCTACTTGTATACGGATACAAGGTAAATACCTCATGTGCTACAGATATGGAGATGTCTTAGCTAAAGTCGTGGGTGGACCTATAAGGGTATAACTCGCACTGAACAGACCCACAAAGAGACTCTATGAGGAAATCTCACAGAGAGTATCATTAGAGTAGTCTCTTTATATTTGGGTATGTCTTTCCTTGGACCAGAAGTTATTACCTAGACTGTGTTCTAGAAGGCATGCTTTGACTGTATACCTCGTCTGCCTGAAACATGGAGACTCATAGGTATACTGTTGGGCTTGTCCTGAAAGAGCACAGGGCTAGGGTGATAAGCTGAAGGAATTCGTCAAATCTCTGTGAGAGATTAGGTTATCTGTAAACTGGAGAAATCGGGATGACATTTACAGGGACTCAGGAATCTATGCATAGTAAAAGAGATCATGAGATGATCTGCCTTTAGAGTCAGTAAATTGAAGATTTCCTATTTCGAATAAAGCTTACCCTAAACCGCAAGGGTTGATACATTTCCTTACCCTAGGTTAATGGGAAGGTAACCGAGACGAAGGGTAATACATACGGCAACCAAATATGTGTAATAGGATGATCAAGTCATTAATCTAACTAGTTCTGGGGCAACAAAGCACTGCTAGTGCTCTGTGTTGTCATTGGATGGGTTGTAGGCTTATTGGGCCCAAACCCATTTATGTCAGTGGCTATGTTGGACCTAATGGGTCACACACTAACACCTAATTGTCTAGATGAACTAGCATTAAAGGTATTGGGCCTAATAATGGTCATTAGTCCAAGAAGTAGTTTGGAAGTCCACCTTGAGGGTGGAGGGCGCATGGATCACAGTAATGGGCTTGGATAGTCCAAGACACTACTAATTAATTTAATTGGTTAAATTAATTATCAAACATTTAAATTTTGAATTTTGAAATTTGGAATTTGAATTTTGAAATTTGAATTTGAATTTTGAAATTTGAATTTTGAAATTTGAATTTTGAATTTGAATTTTGAAATTTGAATTTTGAATTTTGAATTTGAATGTTTGAAAGTTTGAATTTGAATGTTTGAATATTTGAATTTAAATATTTGAATTCAAATTTGAATTGGCTATGAAAAGTTGTTTCATAACAACAGGATAAGATAAGATCTTGTTGGAACAAATCACTAGTAGCAAGAGGAGATCTTTTGGACATGATGCAAGAAGATTGGGGCGCTGATTTTGGCTGTTGGTGAGTGTCATTTAGTCATCAAAATCAGCTCCAAAAGATACAGTCTGTTGGGAGAATATTTGAGTGAGTTGATTCAAGTTTGAATACAACTACTCAAACGTATCTGGACTCCTTTTGGGACTGAATCGGGCGCACAGTATGAGTGGTCATGTGATGACCATCAGGTCAGAATCTTGATTAGATAAAGACCTTATCTCATAAGGATTCAATGGAGAGGTTGTTGGGAGTTTTGAATTGCAACAACTCATTTATCTCCTCATTTGTTGTGCGCCACTTTCATAGGATTTTGAAGTGAAAATTCTGATTTCACTTATTTATTCCCTCACTCTCTTGTGCAATATATAAGTGTGTTCTTCCTTAGGATTTTTTAAAAGAAAAGTCCTAGCCATTCTCTCCTCCTTCCATGCGCCACCTTGTGAGGTTTTCTCTCTGAAAACATCACTCTTCTAAACACATTTGCCTAGCCTCCTCTTTCATACATTGAGCCATAGCAAGCCTCATTGTGGTGATCAATTGGTGGTTCTACAAGAAGGAGTTCTTGCATCTAGACGCGGGTGGTGTGGATCAACGTTAGAGGGTTTGAACCCTTCAGACCTGACCTTGATCATCCTGAAGTTTCACGAACAAGGTATAATATACGTCTTAAAGCACGTAACTTGATATGCATATGTGTTCCGCTAGCGAAAAATTTTGTTTTTCCCTATCACTTGCCTCGACCCTCAAGGTCATTTTACTTTCAAGTGGTATCAGAGCCCGGTTGCTTTACTATCGGCGGGTGATGGTACCTTGTTTGTGAGAATGCTTTTCACGGTTAAAATTTCTTTAAAGAGTTAAAGATTCAATTTTTTACATATGGATTTTAATATACAATGCTTTAAATCGTTAAAGTTATCGTTTTTATGAACATGTTAATATGATTGCTATGTTCATATATCCATATGTGTTCATGGTTATTTTTCTTTTTTCTTTGTGAAGTTTTAAAAAGGAAACACCTTTTGGAAAGGTAGAATTCGACCATGAAGGGTATTTTAAATACCTTGATTGTTTTCTTATTTTCTCCATGAATTGTATCATGATCAAGGCATGAGATTTTTTTTGAAAATTTGCATCATATACATATGTATATGATTCGGCCATTAAGGTGTTTATGGCTACATGCATGGTTTAATTTTGTGTTCTTTGAGAAAGAGTCAACAAAATTTGAATTATATTGATTGTTATATATAATTCGGCCAAATAAGGAATTAAGAAAATTTGAATTTGAATTTTTGTTTTGATGTTTAATTGTTAAATATCAAGACATATGTGAGAAGCATATTATATGATAATATTTTGTACTTGTAAGTTGTCTAACATTTCAGGTGCAAAAAGGAAGGGGATGGTCATGGTGCCCGAAATTTAAATTTCGAATTTTAAATTAATGTCTAATTTTGCTCTATTTAATTAGAGTGGTAATTTGTTTTTTAAATTTTGTATTTTAAGTTTGTCCCTCCAAAGATGTTTTGGAGTTTCTTTAATTATTTGTAATTAGAAAAATTAGGCTAGTGGCGTTTAGACGACAAGAAGCCGTGGCTTGAGAAGCAAGATGGACAAATGAGCGAGCACCATGACTATCTCAAAATAAGAAATTGTTTTATTTGCATGTATGTTTTGTACGACTAGCATGCATGAGATAATATATCGCGATATGTATGCTTTGTGGCTTAAAACGTCTAGTATGCATGAAATTGGACAAATCGCGTTTGTATGTATTATTATGCACGTCCAATTACAACTAGTGTAATCCGATAGATGTTTGACATAGGATACGACTAGCATGATAATAATATAATGCGTTTGATGAGACTTAATAAACCCTAAATAAAAGGAACCCTTAAAAGGAATAAATTATTAAGCATATGATTACCTCCCACCACCAATATTACTCGAACCTCCTCTACATAGTGGTGCTCCACAACTCAGTTGGGACCCACTGTTTCGTTGAGTAAGAGTAGTATTAGAAGTGTTAGACACTTAGGGTGCTGGTTAATACTTAACTGAGACATAAGTTGCAGGCTCAGCCGGGCTTATGTGCTTAGGGTAATAATGCTAGGTTGGTTGCATGAGATGCACCACTAAGTGACAAGGAGTTGTCAACCTAATGTTAAGAGAGGGTATGAGATACTGTTGATGAGGATCAACCCATTATTTAAATTAATCTTGCGGCCTCAGACGGGGGTTAAAATAAATAATCGCACTTTTAATCCCACTAAGGTAAAATCTAAAAGTAGATAAACCCTAAGTCAAATGGTAAGGGTCATTGACTTAGATAAAATAGTGGGAGGGGCAAATTATTTAAAGTCTTTAATAATTTGTTACACGACAATATATATTAATTAATCTATCTTTACATTTTCAGTTTTTAGTATGACTAATTCACTGTCACTGCGCTCAATACTCGATACGAACAAACTGACCGGTCCTAATTTTATGGATTGGTGTTGGAACGTCAGAAATGTTCTGCGGGCCGAAAAAGTTGCTTATGTCCTTGACACTGCTTTGCCTATTGCGCCTAAGGAAGGGGAAGATGGGTTCACGAAATTTGATTTCGAGGCCCACAAGCAACACATAGATGATAATGTGTTAGCTTGTTGCATCATGCTGGCATCCATGTCGCCTGAATTGCGTAAACAGCACGAGCATATGGATGCCCCCTCTATTATTCTGCATCTCAGGGAGTTGTATGATATTAAAGGCAGACATGAGAGGTATGAGACCTTTAGGGAATTGTTCCTATGCAAGATGACTGAAGGCATGTGTTTTTACCGCCATGTACTGAAGATGATAGGGCTCATTGAGAAGCTAGAGGGTCTAGGGTTCACAATGGATGCTGAATTGATTAATGACTTAGTTCTATCATCACTTCCTCCTTCTTTTAGTGAATTCATAATGAATTACAACATGCATGGGATGCTTGTGAGCTTGCCAGAGTTGTTAAGTATGTTAACAACTGCTGAAATGTCTATCTAGAAGAATGAGACAGAAGCTCCTCTGATTGGTGGGCCTAAAAGGGCCAAGGGTATGGGCAAGGAGCCTGCAGAAGGAAACTCCCTTAAGCCCAAAGGAAAATCCAATAAGAAAAAGGGCAAAGAGAAAGGTAAGAGTGCACCCAAGGACAAAAGCGATGTTGTATGCTTCCATTGTGGCAAGAATGGCCATTGGAAGAGGAATTGTCCAGACTACCTAAAGAGTGTGAAGGAGCATGGGGATGCATCTACCTCAGGTATTTACATGATTGAGATAAATTATTCTTGTGCTAATCCGACTTCATGGGTATTGGATACCGGTTGTGGTTCTTATAATCTGCAATGTGATTGCAGGTGCTTAGGAGCCCTAGAAGATTGGAGAAGACCGAGGTGGACCTCCGCGTTGGTGATGGAGCAAGAGTTGCTGCTCATACTGGTGGAGATACTGACCTCATTATCCTACGGCCTCTTATTGCATTTTAATAATTGTCTTTATGTTTCCGGCATTTCTAGAAACATTATTTCTATTTCTTGTTTAGAACAAGATGGTTTTTCTTTCACTATTAGGAACGGTACATTTTCTATCATTTTGAATGATATTATTTTTTGTACTGCTTCTTTAATAAATGGCTTGTATGTTTTGGAAATGGGAACTGAAGTGCTCAATGTAGATGTGAAATGACCTAGGATAGATAATCAATCCTATCTTTGGCACTATAGACTAGGGCACATAAATAAAACAAGATTGTCTAGGATGCATAGAGATGGATACCTAGATTCCAAGGATTTGGAATCCTATGGACAATGTGAAACTTGTCTAGCTGGGAAAATGATTCATCAAAAGCCCAATGGGCTTGAGATTCATAGGGCTAGTGAGTTATTAGAACTCATTCACTCTGATGTATGTGGCCCAATGTCTATTGAGGCTAGAGGAGGATACTCCTATTTCATTACCTTTACTGATGAAGTAGAGAAACAGCGTGGCAAGATGATTAAGTCATTGCGATCAGATCATGGTGGTGAATATCTGAGCCATGAGTTTCAGGATTATCTAAGAGAAAATGGAATTCTCTCGCAGTTTACTGCACTTTACACACCACACCAAAATGGTGTCTCCGAAAGGAGAAACAAGACCTTGTTAGACATGGTTAGGTCTATGATGAGTGAGACTCAACTTCCAAAAATCATTTTGGGGATATGCCTTAGACACAGCGGCATACCTTCTAAATAGGGTACCGTCTAAATCTGTTCAGACCACACTATATAAGATATGGAACGGTAAGAGACCCAATCTGAGTTACCTCAGGGTATGGGGATCGCCAGCTTATGTGAAAGCGTTGGCATCAGACAAGCTTAGTGCTGAGAGTACTAAATGTCTATTTGTGGGGTATCCCAAGGTTCTAAGGGATACTGCTTTTACTCCAAGAATGAACACAAGGTGTTTGTGTCCAGGAATGCTGAGTTCCTTGAGAAGGATTTGATCTCTCAAGGAGCTAGTGGGAATAAGATTGATCTTTAAGAAGTACAAGAACCACAAGAACAGATTGAGGAACCCGAGTCTGCTCCGCAGGCGACGTTCTCCAATGGAGAAGTAAACACACAACTCCATAGATGTACGAGGGTCATCCATCCACTTGAGAGGTATGGGTTTGTGATTAAGAATCAGCAAACCGTCGAGGATGATGAACCAAGTAACTACGAAGAGGCAGTCAAGGATGTTGACTCTTCTAGATGGCTCGAAGCCATGGAATCTGAAATGGATTCAATGTATCAAAACAAGGTATAGA